>NW_026047690.1:300000-420921 GCF_023864345.2 Schistocerca serialis cubense | reverse complement strand
GAAAAACGGATCACACAAACTCGCGCAAAAGCTACGTTTTCGTCTTATGTAGTTACAAATTAAACACTTTCCGTTACTCTCCTTTCATTCCACTGTGGAAACTAGTATTTTTTTACCTCGCCACACGGTCCGATATCAAAGCAAACTACGCTCACTTGGCCAGGCGGCGCGGCGCGTCTCTGCCCATCGTGATTCAAAACATGCTGCATAAACGTCCGTAACTCCTCGATGCCTTCACTTACAATTTTAAAACTCTGACACCGCCAAGCGACTACCGACCTCAGTACGTGATATCAATTTCAACTAGATACGACCTTACTGTCCCAGGCAAAAACGCACTCAAAGACGCAAATACAAACCTCGCCACACGGTCCGATATCAAAGCAAACTACGCTCACTGGGCCAGGCGGCGCGGCGCGGCGCGGCGCGTCTCTGCTCTTCGTGTTTCAAATCATGCTGCATAAACGTCCGTAACTCCTCGATGCCTTCACTTACAATTTTCAAACTCTCACACCGCCAAGCGACTACCGACCTCAGTACGTCATACAAATTTCACCTCGATACCACCTTACTGTCCCAGGCAAAAACGCACTCAAAGACGCAAATACAAACCGAAAAACGGATCACACAAACTCGCGCAAAAGCTACGTTTTCGTCTTATGTAGTTACAAATTAAACACTTTCCGTTACTCTCCTTTCATTCCACTGTGGAAACTAGTATTTTTTTACCTCGCCACACGGTCCGATATCAAAGCAAACTACGCTCACTGGGCCAGGCGGCGCGGCGCGTCTCTGCTCATCGTGATTCAAATCATGCTGCATAAACGTCCGTAACTCCTCGATGCCTTCACTTACAATTTTCAAACTCTCACACCGCCAAGCGACTACCGACCTCAGTACGTGATATCAATTTCAGCTCGATACCTCCTTACTGTCCCAGGCAAAAACGCACTCAAAGACGCAAATGCAAACCGAAAAGAAAAACCGATTACACAAACTCACGCAAAAGCTACTTCTTCGTCACATGTAATTACAAATTAACCACTTTCCGATACTCTCCTTTCATTCTACTGTGGAAACTAGTATTTTTTTACGTCGCCACACGGTCCTATATCAAAGCAAACTACGCTCACTGGGCCAGGCGGCGCGGCGCGGCGCGTCTCTGCTCTTCGTGTTTCAAATCATGCTGCAGAAACGTCCGTAACTCCTCGATGCCTTCACTTACAATTTTCAAACTCTCACACCGCCAAGCGACTACCGACCTCAGTACGTGATATCAATTTCAGCTCGATACCTCCTTACTGTCCCAGGCAAAAACGCACTCAAAGACGCAAATACAAACCGAAAAACGGATCACACAAACTCGCGCAAAAGCTACGTTTTCGTCTTATGTAGTTACAAATTAAACACTTTCCGTTACTCTCCTTTCATTCCACTGTGGAAACTAGTATTTTTTTACCTCGCCACACGGTCCGATATCAAAGCAAACTACGCTCACTTGGCCAGGCGGCGCGGCGCGTCTCTGCCCATCGTGATTCAAAACATGCTGCATAAACGTCCGTAACTCCTCGATGCCTTCACTTACAATTTTAAAACTCTGACACCGCCAAGCGACTACCGACCTCAGTACGTGATATCAATTTCAACTAGATACGACCTTACTGTCCCAGGCAAAAACGCACTCAAAGACGCAAATACAAACCTCGCCACACGGTCCGATATCAAAGCAAACTACGCTCACTGGGCCAGGCGGCGCGGCGCGGCGCGGCGCGTCTCTGCTCTTCGTGTTTCAAATCATGCTGCATAAACGTCCGTAACTCCTCGATGCCTTCACTTACAATTTTCAAACTCTCACACCGCCAAGCGACTACCGACCTCAGTACGTCATACAAATTTCACCTCGATACCACCTTACTGTCCCAGGCAAAAACGCACTCAAAGACGCAAATACAAACCGAAAAACGGATCACACAAACTCGCGCAAAAGCTACGTTTTCGTCTTATGTAGTTACAAATTAAACACTTTCCGTTACTCTCCTTTCATTCCACTGTGGAAACTAGTATTTTTTTACCTCGCCACACGGTCCGATATCAAAGCAAACTACGCTCACTGGGCCAGGCGGCGCGGCGCGTCTCTGCTCATCGTGATTCAAATCATGCTGCATAAACGTCCGTAACTCCTCGATGCCTTCACTTACAATTTTCAAACTCTCACACCGCCAAGCGACTACCGACCTCAGTACGTGATATCAATTTCAGCTCGATACCTCCTTACTGTCCCAGGCAAAAACGCACTCAAAGACGCAAATGCAAACCGAAAAGAAAAACCGATTACACAAACTCACGCAAAAGCTACTTCTTCGTCACATGTAATTACAAATTAACCACTTTCCGATACTCTCCTTTCATTCTACTGTGGAAACTAGTATTTTTTTACGTCGCCACACGGTCCTATATCAAAGCAAACTACGCTCACTGGGCCAGGCGGCGCGGCGCGGCGCGTCTCTGCTCTTCGTGTTTCAAATCATGCTGCAGAAACGTCCGTAACTCCTCGATGCCTTCACTTACAATTTTCAAACTCTCACACCGCCAAGCGACTACCGACCTCAGTACGTGATATCAATTTCAGCTCGATACCTCCTTACTGTCCCAGGCAAAAACGCACTCAAAGACGCAAATACAAACCGAAAAACGGATCACACAAACTCGCGCAAAAGCTACGTTTTCGTCTTATGTAGTTACAAATTAAACACTTTCCGTTACTCTCCTTTCATTCCACTGTGGAAACTAGTATTTTTTTACCTCGCCACACGGTCCGATATCAAAACAAACTACGCTCACTTGGCCAGGCGGCGCGGCGCGTCTCTGCCCATCGTGATTCAAAACATGCTGCATAAACGTCCGTAACTCCTCGATGCCTTCACTTACAATTTTAAAACTCTGACACCGCCAAGCGACTACCGACCTCAGTACGTGATATCAATTTCAACTAGATACGACCTTACTGTCCCAGGCAAAAACGCACTCAAAGACGCAAATACAAACCTCGCCACACGGTCCGATATCAAAGCAAACTACGCTCACTGGGCCAGGCGGCGCGGCGCGGCGCGGCGCGTCTCTGCTCTTCGTGTTTCAAATCATGCTGCATAAACGTCCGTAACTCCTCGATGCCTTCACTTACAATTTTCAAACTCTCACACCGCCAAGCGACTACCGACCTCAGTACGTCATACAAATTTCACCTCGATACCACCTTACTGTCCCAGGCAAAAACGCACTCAAAGACGCAAATACAAACCGAAAAACGGATCACACAAACTCGCGCAAAAGCTACGTTTTCGTCTTATGTAGTTACAAATTAAACACTTTCCGTTACTCTCCTTTCATTCCACTGTGGAAACTAGTATTTTTTTACCTCGCCACACGGTCCGATATCAAAGCAAACTACGCTCACTGGGCCAGGCGGCGCGGCGCGTCTCTGCTCATCGTGATTCAAATCATGCTGCATAAACGTCCGTAACTCCTCGATGCCTTCACTTACAATTTTCAAACTCTCACACCGCCAAGCGACTACCGACCTCAGTACGTGATATCAATTTCAGCTCGATACCTCCTTACTGTCCCAGGCAAAAACGCACTCAAAGACGCAAATGCAAACCGAAAAGAAAAACCGATTACACAAACTCACGCAAAAGCTACTTCTTCGTCACATGTAATTACAAATTAACCACTTTCCGATACTCTCCTTTCATTCTACTGTGGAAACTAGTATTTTTTTACGTCGCCACACGGTCCTATATCAAAGCAAACTACGCTCACTGGGCCAGGCGGCGCGGCGCGGCGCGTCTCTGCTCTTCGTGTTTCAAATCATGCTGCAGAAACGTCCGTAACTCCTCGATGCCTTCACTTACAATTTTCAAACTCTCACACCGCCAAGCGACTACCGACCTCAGTACGTGATATCAATTTCAGCTCGATACCTCCTTACTGTCCCAGGCAAAAACGCACTCAAAGACGCAAATACAAACCGAAAAACGGATCACACAAACTCGCGCAAAAGCTACGTTTTCGTCTTATGTAGTTACAAATTAAACACTTTCCGTTACTCTCCTTTCATTCCACTGTGGAAACTAGTATTTTTTTACCTCGCCACACGGTCCGATATCAAAGCAAACTACGCTCACTTGGCCAGGCGGCGCGGCGCGTCTCTGCCCATCGTGATTCAAAACATGCTGCATAAACGTCCGTAACTCCTCGATGCCTTCACTTACAATTTTAAAACTCTGACACCGCCAAGCGACTACCGACCTCAGTACGTGATATCAATTTCAACTAGATACGACCTTACTGTCCCAGGCAAAAACGCACTCAAAGACGCAAATACAAACCTCGCCACACGGTCCGATATCAAAGCAAACTACGCTCACTGGGCCAGGCGGCGCGGCGCGGCGCGGCGCGTCTCTGCTCTTCGTGTTTCAAATCATGCTGCATAAACGTCCGTAACTCCTCGATGCCTTCACTTACAATTTTCAAACTCTCACACCGCCAAGCGACTACCGACCTCAGTACGTCATACAAATTTCACCTCGATACCACCTTACTGTCCCAGGCAAAAACGCACTCAAAGACGCAAATACAAACCGAAAAACGGATCACACAAACTCGCGCAAAAGCTACGTTTTCGTCTTATGTAGTTACAAATTAAACACTTTCCGTTACTCTCCTTTCATTCCACTGTGGAAACTAGTATTTTTTTACCTCGCCACACGGTCCGATATCAAAGCAAACTACGCTCACTGGGCCAGGCGGCGCGGCGCGTCTCTGCTCATCGTGATTCAAATCATGCTGCATAAACGTCCGTAACTCCTCGATGCCTTCACTTACAATTTTCAAACTCTCACACCGCCAAGCGACTACCGACCTCAGTACGTGATATCAATTTCAGCTCGATACCTCCTTACTGTCCCAGGCAAAAACGCACTCAAAGACGCAAATGCAAACCGAAAAGAAAAACCGATTACACAAACTCACGCAAAAGCTACTTCTTCGTCACATGTAATTACAAATTAACCACTTTCCGATACTCTCCTTTCATTCTACTGTGGAAACTAGTATTTTTTTACGTCGCCACACGGTCCTATATCAAAGCAAACTACGCTCACTGGGCCAGGCGGCGCGGCGCGGCGCGTCTCTGCTCTTCGTGTTTCAAATCATGCTGCAGAAACGTCCGTAACTCCTCGATGCCTTCACTTACAATTTTCAAACTCTCACACCGCCAAGCGACTACCGACCTCAGTACGTGATATCAATTTCAGCTCGATACCTCCTTACTGTCCCAGGCAAAAACGCACTCAAAGACGCAAATACAAACCGAAAAACGGATCACACAAACTCGCGCAAAAGCTACGTTTTCGTCTTATGTAGTTACAAATTAAACACTTTCCGTTACTCTCCTTTCATTCCACTGTGGAAACTAGTATTTTTTTACCTCGCCACACGGTCCGATATCAAAGCAAACTACGCTCACTTGGCCAGGCGGCGCGGCGCGTCTCTGCCCATCGTGATTCAAAACATGCTGCATAAACGTCCGTAACTCCTCGATGCCTTCACTTACAATTTTCAAACTCTGACACCGCCAAGCGACTACCGACCTCAGTACGTGATATCAATTTCAACTAGATACGACCTTACTGTCCCAGGCAAAAACGCACTCAAAGACGCAAATACAAACCTCGCCACACGGTCCGATATCAAAGCAAACTACGCTCACTGGGCCAGGCGGCGCGGCGCGGCGCGGCGCGTCTCTGCTCTTCGTGTTTCAAATCATGCTGCATAAACGTCCGTAACTCCTCGATGCCTTCACTTACAATTTTCAAACTCTCACACCGCCAAGCGACTACCGACCTCAGTACGTCATACAAATTTCACCTCGATACCACCTTACTGTCCCAGGCAAAAACGCACTCAAAGACGCAAATACAAACCGAAAAACGGATCACACAAACTCGCGCAAAAGCTACGTTTTCGTCTTATGTAGTTACAAATTAAACACTTTCCGTTACTCTCCTTTCATTCCACTGTGGAAACTAGTATTTTTTTACCTCGCCACACGGTCCGATATCAAAGCAAACTACGCTCACTGGGCCAGGCGGCGCGGCGCGTCTCTGCTCATCGTGATTCAAATCATGCTGCATAAACGTCCGTAACTCCTCGATGCCTTCACTTACAATTTTCAAACTCTCACACCGCCAAGCGACTACCGACCTCAGTACGTGATATCAATTTCAGCTCGATACCTCCTTACTGTCCCAGGCAAAAACGCACTCAAAGACGCAAATGCAAACCGAAAAGAAAAACCGATTACACAAACTCACGCAAAAGCTACTTCTTCGTCACATGTAATTACAAATTAACCACTTTCCGATACTCTCCTTTCATTCTACTGTGGAAACTAGTATTTTTTTACGTCGCCACACGGTCCTATATCAAAGCAAACTACGCTCACTGGGCCAGGCGGCGCGGCGCGGCGCGTCTCTGCTCTTCGTGTTTCAAATCATGCTGCAGAAACGTCCGTAACTCCTCGATGCCTTCACTTACAATTTTCAAACTCTCACACCGCCAAGCGACTACCGACCTCAGTACGTGATATCAATTTCAGCTCGATACCTCCTTACTGTCCCAGGCAAAAACGCACTCAAAGACGCAAATACAAACCGAAAAACGGATCACACAAACTCGCGCAAAAGCTACGTTTTCGTCTTATGTAGTTACAAATTAAACACTTTCCGTTACTCTCCTTTCATTCCACTGTGGAAACTAGTATTTTTTTACCTCGCCACACGGTCCGATATCAAAGCAAACTACGCTCACTTGGCCAGGCGGCGCGGCGCGTCTCTGCCCATCGTGATTCAAAACATGCTGCATAAACGTCCGTAACTCCTCGATGCCTTCACTTACAATTTTAAAACTCTGACACCGCCAAGCGACTACCGACCTCAGTACGTGATATCAATTTCAACTAGATACGACCTTACTGTCCCAGGCAAAAACGCACTCAAAGACGCAAATACAAACCTCGCCACACGGTCCGATATCAAAGCAAACTACGCTCACTGGGCCAGGCGGCGCGGCGCGGCGCGGCGCGTCTCTGCTCTTCGTGTTTCAAATCATGCTGCATAAACGTCCGTAACTCCTCGATGCCTTCACTTACAATTTTCAAACTCTCACACCGCCAAGCGACTACCGACCTCAGTACGTCATACAAATTTCACCTCGATACCACCTTACTGTCCCAGGCAAAAACGCACTCAAAGACGCAAATACAAACCGAAAAACGGATCACACAAACTCGCGCAAAAGCTACGTTTTCGTCTTATGTAGTTACAAATTAAACACTTTCCGTTACTCTCCTTTCATTCCACTGTGGAAACTAGTATTTTTTTACCTCGCCACACGGTCCGATATCAAAGCAAACTACGCTCACTGGGCCAGGCGGCGCGGCGCGTCTCTGCTCATCGTGATTCAAATCATGCTGCATAAACGTCCGTAACTCCTCGATGCCTTCACTTACAATTTTCAAACTCTCACACCGCCAAGCGACTACCGACCTCAGTACGTGATATCAATTTCAGCTCGATACCTCCTTACTGTCCCAGGCAAAAACGCACTCAAAGACGCAAATGCAAACCGAAAAGAAAAACCGATTACACAAACTCACGCAAAAGCTACTTCTTCGTCACATGTAATTACAAATTAACCACTTTCCGATACTCTCCTTTCATTCTACTGTGGAAACTAGTATTTTTTTACGTCGCCACACGGTCCTATATCAAAGCAAACTACGCTCACTGGGCCAGGCGGCGCGGCGCGGCGCGTCTCTGCTCTTCGTGTTTCAAATCATGCTGCAGAAACGTCCGTAACTCCTCGATGCCTTCACTTACAATTTTCAAACTCTCACACCGCCAAGCGACTACCGACCTCAGTACGTGATATCAATTTCAGCTCGATACCTCCTTACTGTCCCAGGCAAAAACGCACTCAAAGACGCAAATACAAACCGAAAAACGGATCACACAAACTCGCGCAAAAGCTACGTTTTCGTCTTATGTAGTTACAAATTAAACACTTTCCGTTACTCTCCTTTCATTCCACTGTGGAAACTAGTATTTTTTTACCTCGCCACACGGTCCGATATCAAAGCAAACTACGCTCACTTGGCCAGGCGGCGCGGCGCGTCTCTGCCCATCGTGATTCAAAACATGCTGCATAAACGTCCGTAACTCCTCGATGCCTTCACTTACAATTTTAAAACTCTGACACCGCCAAGCGACTACCGACCTCAGTACGTGATATCAATTTCAACTAGATACGACCTTACTGTCCCAGGCAAAAACGCACTCAAAGACGCAAATACAAACCTCGCCACACGGTCCGATATCAAAGCAAACTACGCTCACTGGGCCAGGCGGCGCGGCGCGGCGCGGCGCGTCTCTGCTCTTCGTGTTTCAAATCATGCTGCATAAACGTCCGTAACTCCTCGATGCCTTCACTTACAATTTTCAAACTCTCACACCGCCAAGCGACTACCGACCTCAGTACGTCATACAAATTTCACCTCGATACCACCTTACTGTCCCAGGCAAAAACGCACTCAAAGACGCAAATACAAACCGAAAAACGGATCACACAAACTCGCGCAAAAGCTACGTTTTCGTCTTATGTAGTTACAAATTAAACACTTTCCGTTACTCTCCTTTCATTCCACTGTGGAAACTAGTATTTTTTTACCTCGCCACACGGTCCGATATCAAAGCAAACTACGCTCACTGGGCCAGGCGGCGCGGCGCGTCTCTGCTCATCGTGATTCAAATCATGCTGCATAAACGTCCGTAACTCCTCGATGCCTTCACTTACAATTTTCAAACTCCCACACCGCCAAGCGACTACCGACCTCAGTACGTGATATCAATTTCAGCTCGATACCTCCTTACTGTCCCAGGCAAAAACGCACTCAAAGACGCAAATGCAAACCGAAAAGAAAAACCGATTACACAAACTCACGCAAAAGCTACTTCTTCGTCACATGTAATTACAAATTAACCACTTTCCGATACTCTCCTTTCATTCTACTGTGGAAACTAGTATTTTTTTACGTCGCCACACGGTCCTATATCAAAGCAAACTACGCTCACTGGGCCAGGCGGCGCGGCGCGGCGCGTCTCTGCTCTTCGTGTTTCAAATCATGCTGCAGAAACGTCCGTAACTCCTCGATGCCTTCACTTACAATTTTCAAACTCTCACACCGCCAAGCGACTACCGACCTCAGTACGTGATATCAATTTCAGCTCGATACCTCCTTACTGTCCCAGGCAAAAACGCACTCAAAGACGCAAATACAAACCGAAAAACGGATCACACAAACTCGCGCAAAAGCTACGTTTTCGTCTTATGTAGTTACAAATTAAACACTTTCCGTTACTCTCCTTTCATTCCACTGTGGAAACTAGTATTTTTTTACCTCGCCACACGGTCCGATATCAAAGCAAACTACGCTCACTTGGCCAGGCGGCGCGGCGCGTCTCTGCCCATCGTGATTCAAAACATGCTGCATAAACGTCCGTAACTCCTCGATGCCTTCACTTACAATTTTAAAACTCTGACACCGCCAAGCGACTACCGACCTCAGTACGTGATATCAATTTCAACTAGATACGACCTTACTGTCCCAGGCAAAAACGCACTCAAAGACGCAAATACAAACCTCGCCACACGGTCCGATATCAAAGCAAACTACGCTCACTGGGCCAGGCGGCGCGGCGCGGCGCGGCGCGTCTCTGCTCTTCGTGTTTCAAATCATGCTGCATAAACGTCCGTAACTCCTCGATGCCTTCACTTACAATTTTCAAACTCTCACACCGCCAAGCGACTACCGACCTCAGTACGTCATACAAATTTCACCTCGATACCACCTTACTGTCCCAGGCAAAAACGCACTCAAAGACGCAAATACAAACCGAAAAACGGATCACACAAACTCGCGCAAAAGCTACGTTTTCGTCTTATGTAGTTACAAATTAAACACTTTCCGTTACTCTCCTTTCATTCCACTGTGGAAACTAGTATTTTTTTACCTCGCCACACGGTCCGATATCAAAGCAAACTACGCTCACTGGGCCAGGCGGCGCGGCGCGTCTCTGCTCATCGTGATTCAAATCATGCTGCATAAACGTCCGTAACTCCTCGATGCCTTCACTTACAATTTTCAAACTCTCACACCGCCAAGCGACTACCGACCTCAGTACGTGATATCAATTTCAGCTCGATACCTCCTTACTGTCCCAGGCAAAAACGCACTCAAAGACGCAAATGCAAACCGAAAAGAAAAACCGATTACACAAACTCACGCAAAAGCTACTTCTTCGTCACATGTAATTACAAATTAACCACTTTCCGATACTCTCCTTTCATTCTACTGTGGAAACTAGTATTTTTTTACGTCGCCACACGGTCCTATATCAAAGCAAACTACGCTCACTGGGCCAGGCGGCGCGGCGCGGCGCGTCTCTGCTCTTCGTGTTTCAAATCATGCTGCAGAAACGTCCGTAACTCCTCGATGCCTTCACTTACAATTTTCAAACTCTCACACCGCCAAGCGACTACCGACCTCAGTACGTGATATCAATTTCAGCTCGATACCTCCTTACTGTCCCAGGCAAAAACGCACTCAAAGACGCAAATACAAACCGAAAAACGGATCACACAAACTCGCGCAAAAGCTACGTTTTCGTCTTATGTAGTTACAAATTAAACACTTTCCGTTACTCTCCTTTCATTCCACTGTGGAAACTAGTATTTTTTTACCTCGCCACACGGTCCGATATCAAAGCAAACTACGCTCACTTGGCCAGGCGGCGCGGCGCGTCTCTGCCCATCGTGATTCAAAACATGCTGCATAAACGTCCGTAACTCCTCGATGCCTTCACTTACAATTTTAAAACTCTGACACCGCCAAGCGACTACCGACCTCAGTACGTGATATCAATTTCAACTAGATACGACCTTACTGTCCCAGGCAAAAACGCACTCAAAGACGCAAATACAAACCTCGCCACACGGTCCGATATCAAAGCAAACTACGCTCACTGGGCCAGGCGGCGCGGCGCGGCGCGGCGCGTCTCTGCTCTTCGTGTTTCAAATCATGCTGCATAAACGTCCGTAACTCCTCGATGCCTTCACTTACAATTTTCAAACTCTCACACCGCCAAGCGACTACCGACCTCAGTACGTCATACAAATTTCACCTCGATACCACCTTACTGTCCCAGGCAAAAACGCACTCAAAGACGCAAATACAAACCGAAAAACGGATCACACAAACTCGCGCAAAAGCTACGTTTTCGTCTTATGTAGTTACAAATTAAACACTTTCCGTTACTCTCCTTTCATTCCACTGTGGAAACTAGTATTTTTTTACCTCGCCACACGGTCCGATATCAAAGCAAACTACGCTCACTGGGCCAGGCGGCGCGGCGCGTCTCTGCTCATCGTGATTCAAATCATGCTGCATAAACGTCCGTAACTCCTCGATGCCTTCACTTACAATTTTCAAACTCTCACACCGCCAAGCGACTACCGACCTCAGTACGTGATATCAATTTCAGCTCGATACCTCCTTACTGTCCCAGGCAAAAACGCACTCAAAGACGCAAATGCAAACCGAAAAGAAAAACCGATTACACAAACTCACGCAAAAGCTACTTCTTCGTCACATGTAATTACAAATTAACCACTTTCCGATACTCTCCTTTCATTCTACTGTGGAAACTAGTATTTTTTTACGTCGCCACACGGTCCTATATCAAAGCAAACTACGCTCACTGGGCCAGGCGGCGCGGCGCGGCGCGTCTCTGCTCTTCGTGTTTCAAATCATGCTGCAGAAACGTCCGTAACTCCTCGATGCCTTCACTTACAATTTTCAAACTCTCACACCGCCAAGCGACTACCGACCTCAGTACGTGATATCAATTTCAGCTCGATACCTCCTTACTGTCCCAGGCAAAAACGCACTCAAAGACGCAAATACAAACCGAAAAACGGATCACACAAACTCGCGCAAAAGCTACGTTTTCGTCTTATGTAGTTACAAATTAAACACTTTCCGTTACTCTCCTTTCATTCCACTGTGGAAACTAGTATTTTTTTACCTCGCCACACGGTCCGATATCAAAGCAAACTACGCTCACTTGGCCAGGCGGCGCGGCGCGTCTCTGCCCATCGTGATTCAAAACATGCTGCATAAACGTCCGTAACTCCTCGATGCCTTCACTTACAATTTTAAAACTCTGACACCGCCAAGCGACTACCGACCTCAGTACGTGATATCAATTTCAACTAGATACGACCTTACTGTCCCAGGCAAAAACGCACTCAAAGACGCAAATACAAACCTCGCCACACGGTCCGATATCAAAGCAAACTACGCTCACTGGGCCAGGCGGCGCGGCGCGGCGCGGCGCGTCTCTGCTCTTCGTGTTTCAAATCATGCTGCATAAACGTCCGTAACTCCTCGATGCCTTCACTTACAATTTTCAAACTCTCACACCGCCAAGCGACTACCGACCTCAGTACGTCATACAAATTTCACCTCGATACCACCTTACTGTCCCAGGCAAAAACGCACTCAAAGACGCAAATACAAACCGAAAAACGGATCACACAAACTCGCGCAAAAGCTACGTTTTCGTCTTATGTAGTTACAAATTAAACACTTTCCGTTACTCTCCTTTCATTCCACTGTGGAAACTAGTATTTTTTTACCTCGCCACACGGTCCGATATCAAAGCAAACTACGCTCACTGGGCCAGGCGGCGCGGCGCGTCTCTGCTCATCGTGATTCAAATCATGCTGCATAAACGTCCGTAACTCCTCGATGCCTTCACTTACAATTTTCAAACTCTCACACCGCCAAGCGACTACCGACCTCAGTACGTGATATCAATTTCAGCTCGATACCTCCTTACTGTCCCAGGCAAAAACGCACTCAAAGACGCAAATGCAAACCGAAAAGAAAAACCGATTACACAAACTCACGCAAAAGCTACTTCTTCGTCACATGTAATTACAAATTAACCACTTTCCGATACTCTCCTTTCATTCTACTGTGGAAACTAGTATTTTTTTACGTCGCCACACGGTCCTATATCAAAGCAAACTACGCTCACTGGGCCAGGCGGCGCGGCGCGGCGCGTCTCTGCTCTTCGTGTTTCAAATCATGCTGCAGAAACGTCCGTAACTCCTCGATGCCTTCACTTACAATTTTCAAACTCTCACACCGCCAAGCGACTACCGACCTCAGTACGTGATATCAATTTCAGCTCGATACCTCCTTACTGTCCCAGGCAAAAACGCACTCAAAGACGCAAATACAAACCGAAAAACGGATCACACAAACTCGCGCAAAAGCTACGTTTTCGTCTTATGTAGTTACAAATTAAACACTTTCCGTTACTCTCCTTTCATTCCACTGTGGAAACTAGTATTTTTTTACCTCGCCACACGGTCCGATATCAAAGCAAACTACGCTCACTTGGCCAGGCGGCGCGGCGCGTCTCTGCCCATCGTGATTCAAAACATGCTGCATAAACGTCCGTAACTCCTCGATGCCTTCACTTACAATTTTAAAACTCTGACACCGCCAAGCGACTACCGACCTCAGTACGTGATATCAATTTCAACTAGATACGACCTTACTGTCCCAGGCAAAAACGCACTCAAAGACGCAAATACAAACCTCGCCACACGGTCCGATATCAAAGCAAACTACGCTCACTGGGCCAGGCGGCGCGGCGCGGCGCGGCGCGTCTCTGCTCTTCGTGTTTCAAATCATGCTGCATAAACGTCCGTAACTCCTCGATGCCTTCACTTACAATTTTCAAACTCTCACACCGCCAAGCGACTACCGACCTCAGTACGTCATACAAATTTCACCTCGATACCACCTTACTGTCCCAGGCAAAAACGCACTCAAAGACGCAAATACAAACCGAAAAACGGATCACACAAACTCGCGCAAAAGCTACGTTTTCGTCTTATGTAGTTACAAATTAAACACTTTCCGTTACTCTCCTTTCATTCCACTGTGGAAACTAGTATTTTTTTACCTCGCCACACGGTCCGATATCAAAGCAAACTACGCTCACTGGGCCAGGCGGCGCGGCGCGTCTCTGCTCATCGTGATTCAAATCATGCTGCATAAACGTCCGTAACTCCTCGATGCCTTCACTTACAATTTTCAAACTCTCACACCGCCAAGCGACTACCGACCTCAGTACGTGATATCAATTTCAGCTCGATACCTCCTTACTGTCCCAGGCAAAAACGCACTCAAAGACGCAAATGCAAACCGAAAAGAAAAACCGATTACACAAACTCACGCAAAAGCTACTTCTTCGTCACATGTAATTACAAATTAACCACTTTCCGATACTCTCCTTTCATTCTACTGTGGAAACTAGTATTTTTTTACGTCGCCACACGGTCCTATATCAAAGCAAACTACGCTCACTGGGCCAGGCGGCGCGGCGCGGCGCGTCTCTGCTCTTCGTGTTTCAAATCATGCTGCAGAAACGTCCGTAACTCCTCGATGCCTTCACTTACAATTTTCAAACTCTCACACCGCCAAGCGACTACCGACCTCAGTACGTGATATCAATTTCAGCTCGATACCTCCTTACTGTCCCAGGCAAAAACGCACTCAAAGACGCAAATACAAACCGAAAAACGGATCACACAAACTCGCGCAAAAGCTACGTTTTCGTCTTATGTAGTTACAAATTAAACACTTTCCGTTACTCTCCTTTCATTCCACTGTGGAAACTAGTATTTTTTTACCTCGCCACACGGTCCGATATCAAAGCAAACTACGCTCACTTGGCCAGGCGGCGCGGCGCGTCTCTGCCCATCGTGATTCAAAACATGCTGCATAAACGTCCGTAACTCCTCGATGCCTTCACTTACAATTTTAAAACTCTGACACCGCCAAGCGACTACCGACCTCAGTACGTGATATCAATTTCAACTAGATACGACCTTACTGTCCCAGGCAAAAACGCACTCAAAGACGCAAATACAAACCTCGCCACACGGTCCGATATCAAAGCAAACTACGCTCACTGGGCCAGGCGGCGCGGCGCGGCGCGGCGCGTCTCTGCTCTTCGTGTTTCAAATCAAGCTGCATAAACGTCCGTAACTCCTCGATGCCTTCACTTACAATTTTCAAACTCTCACACCGCCAAGCGACTACCGACCTCAGTACGTCATACAAATTTCACCTCGATACCACCTTACTGTCCCAGGCAAAAACGCACTCAAAGACGCAAATACAAACCGAAAAACGGATCACACAAACTCGCGCAAAAGCTACGTTTTCGTCTTATGTAGTTACAAATTAAACACTTTCCGTTACTCTCCTTTCATTCCACTGTGGAAACTAGTATTTTTTTACCTCGCCACACGGTCCGATATCAAAGCAAACTACGCTCACTGGGCCAGGCGGCGCGGCGCGTCTCTGCTCATCGTGATTCAAATCATGCTGCATAAACGTCCGTAACTCCTCGATGCCTTCACTTACAATTTTAAAACTCTGACACCGCCAAGCGACTACCGACCTCAGTACGTGATATCAATTTCAGCTCGATACCTCCTTACTGTCCCAGGCAAAAACGCACTCAAAGACGCAAATGCAAACCGAAAAGAAAAACCGATTACACAAACTCACGCAAAAGCTACTTCTTCGTCACATGTAATTACAAATTAACCACTTTCCGATACTCTCCTTTCATTCTACTGTGGAAACTAGTATTTTTTTACGTCGCCACACGGTCCTATATCAAAGCAAACTACGCTCACTGGGCCAGGCGGCGCGGCGCGGCGCGTCTCTGCTCTTCGTGTTTCAAATCATGCTGCAGAAACGTCCGTAACTCCTCGATGCCTTCACTTACAATTTTCAAACTCTCACACCGCCAAGCGACTACCGACCTCAGTACGTGATATCAATTTCAGCTCGATACCTCCTTACTGTCCCAGGCAAAAACGCACTCAAAGACGCAAATACAAACCGAAAAACGGATCACACAAACTCGCGCAAAAGCTACGTTTTCGTCTTATGTAGTTACAAATTAAACACTTTCCGTTACTCTCCTTTCATTCCACTGTGGAAACTAGTATTTTTTTACCTCGCCACACGGTCCGATATCAAAGCAAACTACGCTCACTTGGCCAGGCGGCGCGGCGCGTCTCTGCCCATCGTGATTCAAAACATGCTGCATAAACGTCCGTAACTCCTCGATGCCTTCACTTACAATTTTAAAACTCTGACACCGCCAAGCGACTACCGACCTCAGTACGTGATATCAATTTCAACTAGATACGACCTTACTGTCCCAGGCAAAAACGCACTCAAAGACGCAAATACAAACCTCGCCACACGGTCCGATATCAAAGCAAACTACGCTCACTGGGCCAGGCGGCGCGGCGCGGCGCGGCGCGTCTCTGCTCTTCGTGTTTCAAATCATGCTGCATAAACGTCCGTAACTCCTCGATGCCTTCACTTACAATTTTCAAACTCTCACACCGCCAAGCGACTACCGACCTCAGTACGTCATACAAATTTCACCTCGATACCACCTTACTGTCCCAGGCAAAAACGCACTCAAAGACGCAAATACAAACCGAAAAACGGATCACACAAACTCGCGCAAAAGCTACGTTTTCGTCTTATGTAGTTACAAATTAAACACTTTCCGTTACTCTCCTTTCATTCCACTGTGGAAACTAGTATTTTTTTACCTCGCCACACGGTCCGATATCAAAGCAAACTACGCTCACTGGGCCAGGCGGCGCGGCGCGTCTCTGCTCATCGTGATTCAAATCATGCTGCATAAACGTCCGTAACTCCTCGATGCCTTCACTTACAATTTTCAAACTCTCACACCGCCAAGCGACTACCGACCTCAGTACGTGATATCAATTTCAGCTCGATACCTCCTTACTGTCCCAGGCAAAAACGCACTCAAAGACGCAAATGCAAACCGAAAAGAAAAACCGATTACACAAACTCACGCAAAAGCTACTTCTTCGTCACATGTAATTACAAATTAACCACTTTCCGATACTCTCCTTTCATTCTACTGTGGAAACTAGTATTTTTTTACGTCGCCACACGGTCCTATATCAAAGCAAACTACGCTCACTGGGCCAGGCGGCGCGGCGCGGCGCGTCTCTGCTCTTCGTGTTTCAAATCATGCTGCAGAAACGTCCGTAACTCCTCGATGCCTTCACTTACAATTTTCAAACTCTCACACCGCCAAGCGACTACCGACCTCAGTACGTGATATCAATTTCAGCTCGATACCTCCTTACTGTCCCAGGCAAAAACGCACTCAAAGACGCAAATACAAACCGAAAAACGGATCACACAAACTCGCGCAAAAGCTACGTTTTCGTCTTATGTAGTTACAAATTAAACACTTTCCGTTACTCTCCTTTCATTCCACTGTGGAAACTAGTATTTTTTTACCTCGCCACACGGTCCGATATCAAAGCAAACTACGCTCACTTGGCCAGGCGGCGCGGCGCGTCTCTGCCCATCGTGATTCAAAACATGCTGCATAAACGTCCGTAACTCCTCGATGCCTTCACTTACAATTTTAAAACTCTGACACCGCCAAGCGACTACCGACCTCAGTACGTGATATCAATTTCAACTAGATACGACCTTACTGTCCCAGGCAAAAACGCACTCAAAGACGCAAATACAAACCTCGCCACACGGTCCGATATCAAAGCAAACTACGCTCACTGGGCCAGGCGGCGCGGCGCGGCGCGGCGCGTCTCTGCTCTTCGTGTTTCAAATCATGCTGCATAAACGTCCGTAACTCCTCGATGCCTTCACTTACAATTTTCAAACTCTCACACCGCCAAGCGACTACCGACCTCAGTACGTCATACAAATTTCACCTCGATACCACCTTACTGTCCCAGGCAAAAACGCACTCAAAGACGCAAATACAAACCGAAAAACGGATCACACAAACTCGCGCAAAAGCTACGTTTTCGTCTTATGTAGTTACAAATTAAACACTTTCCGTTACTCTCCTTTCATTCCACTGTGGAAACTAGTATTTTTTTACCTCGCCACACGGTCCGATATCAAAGCAAACTACGCTCACTGGGCCAGGCGGCGCGGCGCGTCTCTGCTCATCGTGATTCAAATCATGCTGCATAAACGTCCGTAACTCCTCGATGCCTTCACTTACAATTTTCAAACTCTCACACCGCCAAGCGACTACCGACCTCAGTACGTGATATCAATTTCAGCTCGATACCTCCTTACTGTCCCAGGCAAAAACGCACTCAAAGACGCAAATGCAAACCGAAAAGAAAAACCGATTACACAAACTCACGCAAAAGCTACTTCTTCGTCACATGTAATTACAAATTAACCACTTTCCGATACTCTCCTTTCATTCTACTGTGGAAACTAGTATTTTTTTACGTCGCCACACGGTCCTATATCAAAGCAAACTACGCTCACTGGGCCAGGCGGCGCGGCGCGGCGCGTCTCTGCTCTTCGTGTTTCAAATCATGCTGCAGAAACGTCCGTAACTCCTCGATGCCTTCACTTACAATTTTCAAACTCTCACACCGCCAAGCGACTACCGACCTCAGTACGTGATATCAATTTCAGCTCGATACCTCCTTACTGTCCCAGGCAAAAACGCACTCAAAGACGCAAATACAAACCGAAAAACGGATCACACAAACTCGCGCAAAAGCTACGTTTTCGTCTTATGTAGTTACAAATTAAACACTTTCCGTTACTCTCCTTTCATTCCACTGTGGAAACTAGTATTTTTTTACCTCGCCACACGGTCCGATATCAAAGCAAACTACGCTCACTTGGCCAGGCGGCGCGGCGCGTCTCTGCCCATCGTGATTCAAAACATGCTGCATAAACGTCCGTAACTCCTCGATGCCTTCACTTACAATTTTAAAACTCTGACACCGCCAAGCGACTACCGACCTCAGTACGTGATATCAATTTCAACTAGATACGACCTTACTGTCCCAGGCAAAAACGCACTCAAAGACGCAAATACAAACCTCGCCACACGGTCCGATATCAAAGCAAACTACGCTCACTGGGCCAGGCGGCGCGGCGCGGCGCGGCGCGTCTCTGCTCTTCGTGTTTCAAATCATGCTGCATAAACGTCCGTAACTCCTCGATGCCTTCACTTACAATTTTCAAACTCTCACACCGCCAAGCGACTACCGACCTCAGTACGTCATACAAATTTCACCTCGATACCACCTTACTGTCCCAGGCAAAAACGCACTCAAAGACGCAAATACAAACCGAAAAACGGATCACACAAACTCGCGCAAAAGCTACGTTTTCGTCTTATGTAGTTACAAATTAAACACTTTCCGTTACTCTCCTTTCATTCCACTGTGGAAACTAGTATTTTTTTACCTCGCCACACGGTCCGATATCAAAGCAAACTACGCTCACTGGGCCAGGCGGCGCGGCGCGTCTCTGCTCATCGTGATTCAAATCATGCTGCATAAACGTCCGTAACTCCTCGATGCCTTCACTTACAATTTTCAAACTCTCACACCGCCAAGCGACTACCGACCTCAGTACGTGATATCAATTTCAGCTCGATACCTCCTTACTGTCCCAGGCAAAAACGCACTCAAAGACGCAAATGCAAACCGAAAAGAAAAACCGATTACACAAACTCACGCAAAAGCTACTTCTTCGTCACATGTAATTACAAATTAACCACTTTCCGATACTCTCCTTTCATTCTACTGTGGAAACTAGTATTTTTTTACGTCGCCACACGGTCCTATATCAAAGCAAACTACGCTCACTGGGCCAGGCGGCGCGGCGCGGCGCGTCTCTGCTCTTCGTGTTTCAAATCATGCTGCAGAAACGTCCGTAACTCCTCGATGCCTTCACTTACAATTTTCAAACTCTCACACCGCCAAGCGACTACCGACCTCAGTACGTGATATCAATTTCAGCTCGATACCTCCTTACTGTCCCAGGCAAAAACGCACTCAAAGACGCAAATACAAACCGAAAAACGGATCACACAAACTCGCGCAAAAGCTACGTTTTCGTCTTATGTAGTTACAAATTAAACACTTTCCGTTACTCTCCTTTCATTCCACTGTGGAAACTAGTATTTTTTTACCTCGCCACACGGTCCGATATCAAAGCAAACTACGCTCACTTGGCCAGGCGGCGCGGCGCGTCTCTGCCCATCGTGATTCAAAACATGCTGCATAAACGTCCGTAACTCCTCGATGCCTTCACTTACAATTTTAAAACTCTGACACCGCCAAGCGACTACCGACCTCAGTACGTGATATCAATTTCAACTAGATACGACCTTACTGTCCCAGGCAAAAACGCACTCAAAGACGCAAATACAAACCTCGCCACACGGTCCGATATCAAAGCAAACTACGCTCACTGGGCCAGGCGGCGCGGCGCGGCGCGGCGCGTCTCTGCTCTTCGTGTTTCAAATCATGCTGCATAAACGTCCGTAACTCCTCGATGCCTTCACTTACAATTTTCAAACTCTCACACCGCCAAGCGACTACCGACCTCAGTACGTCATACAAATTTCACCTCGATACCACCTTACTGTCCCAGGCAAAAACGCACTCAAAGACGCAAATACAAACCGAAAAACGGATCACACAAACTCGCGCAAAAGCTACGTTTTCGTCTTATGTAGTTACAAATTAAACACTTTCCGTTACTCTCCTTTCATTCCACTGTGGAAACTAGTATTTTTTTACCTCGCCACACGGTCCGATATCAAAGCAAACTACGCTCACTGGGCCAGGCGGCGCGGCGCGTCTCTGCTCATCGTGATTCAAATCATGCTGCATAAACGTCCGTAACTCCTCGATGCCTTCACTTACAATTTTCAAACTCTCACACCGCCAAGCGACTACCGACCTCAGTACGTGATATCAATTTCAGCTCGATACCTCCTTACTGTCCCAGGCAAAAACGCACTCAAAGACGCAAATGCAAACCGAAAAGAAAAACCGATTACACAAACTCACGCAAAAGCTACTTCTTCGTCACATGTAATTACAAATTAACCACTTTCCGATACTCTCCTTTCATTCTACTGTGGAAACTAGTATTTTTTTACGTCGCCACACGGTCCTATATCAAAGCAAACTACGCTCACTGGGCCAGGCGGCGCGGCGCGGCGCGTCTCTGCTCTTCGTGTTTCAAATCATGCTGCAGAAACGTCCGTAACTCCTCGATGCCTTCACTTACAATTTTCAAACTCTCACACCGCCAAGCGACTACCGACCTCAGTACGTGATATCAATTTCAGCTCGATACCTCCTTACTGTCCCAGGCAAAAACGCACTCAAAGACGCAAATACAAACCGAAAAACGGATCACACAAACTCGCGCAAAAGCTACGTTTTCGTCTTATGTAGTTACAAATTAAACACTTTCCGTTACTCTCCTTTCATTCCACTGTGGAAACTAGTATTTTTTTACCTCGCCACACGGTCCGATATCAAAGCAAACTACGCTCACTTGGCCAGGCGGCGCGGCGCGTCTCTGCCCATCGTGATTCAAAACATGCTGCATAAACGTCCGTAACTCCTCGATGCCTTCACTTACAATTTTAAAACTCTGACACCGCCAAGCGACTACCGACCTCAGTACGTGATATCAATTTCAACTAGATACGACCTTACTGTCCCAGGCAAAAACGCACTCAAAGACGCAAATACAAACCTCGCCACACGGTCCGATATCAAAGCAAACTACGCTCACTGGGCCAGGCGGCGCGGCGCGGCGCGGCGCGTCTCTGCTCTTCGTGTTTCAAATCATGCTGCATAAACGTCCGTAACTCCTCGATGCCTTCACTTACAATTTTCAAACTCTCACACCGCCAAGCGACTACCGACCTCAGTACGTCATACAAATTTCACCTCGATACCACCTTACTGTCCCAGGCAAAAACGCACTCAAAGACGCAAATACAAACCGAAAAACGGATCACACAAACTCGCGCAAAAGCTACGTTTTCGTCTTATGTAGTTACAAATTAAACACTTTCCGTTACTCTCCTTTCATTCCACTGTGGAAACTAGTATTTTTTTACCTCGCCACACGGTCCGATATCAAAGCAAACTACGCTCACTGGGCCAGGCGGCGCGGCGCGTCTCTGCTCATCGTGATTCAAATCATGCTGCATAAACGTCCGTAACTCCTCGATGCCTTCACTTACAATTTTCAAACTCTCACACCGCCAAGCGACTACCGACCTCAGTACGTGATATCAATTTCAGCTCGATACCTCCTTACTGTCCCAGGCAAAAACGCACTCAAAGACGCAAATGCAAACCGAAAAGAAAAACCGATTACACAAACTCACGCAAAAGCTACTTCTTCGTCACATGTAATTACAAATTAACCACTTTCCGATACTCTCCTTTCATTCTACTGTGGAAACTAGTATTTTTTTACGTCGCCACACGGTCCTATATCAAAGCAAACTACGCTCACTGGGCCAGGCGGCGCGGCGCGGCGCGTCTCTGCTCTTCGTGTTTCAAATCATGCTGCAGAAACGTCCGTAACTCCTCGATGCCTTCACTTACAATTTTCAAACTCTCACACCGCCAAGCGACTACCGACCTCAGTACGTGATATCAATTTCAGCTCGATACCTCCTTACTGTCCCAGGCAAAAACGCACTCAAAGACGCAAATACAAACCGAAAAACGGATCACACAAACTCGCGCAAAAGCTACGTTTTCGTCTTATGTAGTTACAAATTAAACACTTTCCGTTACTCTCCTTTCATTCCACTGTGGAAACTAGTATTTTTTTACCTCGCCACACGGTCCGATATCAAAACAAACTACGCTCACTTGGCCAGGCGGCGCGGCGCGTCTCTGCCCATCGTGATTCAAAACATGCTGCATAAACGTCCGTAACTCCTCGATGCCTTCACTTACAATTTTAAAACTCTGACACCGCCAAGCGACTACCGACCTCAGTACGTGATATCAATTTCAACTAGATACGACCTTACTGTCCCAGGCAAAAACGCACTCAAAGACGCAAATACAAACCTCGCCACACGGTCCGATATCAAAGCAAACTACGCTCACTGGGCCAGGCGGCGCGGCGCGGCGCGGCGCGTCTCTGCTCTTCGTGTTTCAAATCATGCTGCATAAACGTCCGTAACTCCTCGATGCCTTCACTTACAATTTTCAAACTCTCACACCGCCAAGCGACTACCGACCTCAGTACGTCATACAAATTTCACCTCGATACCACCTTACTGTCCCAGGCAAAAACGCACTCAAAGACGCAAATACAAACCGAAAAACGGATCACACAAACTCGCGCAAAAGCTACGTTTTCGTCTTATGTAGTTACAAATTAAACACTTTCCGTTACTCTCCTTTCATTCCACTGTGGAAACTAGTATTTTTTTACCTCGCCACACGGTCCGATATCAAAGCAAACTACGCTCACTGGGCCAGGCGGCGCGGCGCGTCTCTGCTCATCGTGATTCAAATCATGCTGCATAAACGTCCGTAACTCCTCGATGCCTTCACTTACAATTTTCAAACTCTCACACCGCCAAGCGACTACCGACCTCAGTACGTGATATCAATTTCAGCTCGATACCTCCTTACTGTCCCAGGCAAAAACGCACTCAAAGACGCAAATGCAAACCGAAAAGAAAAACCGATTACACAAACTCACGCAAAAGCTACTTCTTCGTCACATGTAATTACAAATTAACCACTTTCCGATACTCTCCTTTCATTCTACTGTGGAAACTAGTATTTTTTTACGTCGCCACACGGTCCTATATCAAAGCAAACTACGCTCACTGGGCCAGGCGGCGCGGCGCGGCGCGTCTCTGCTCTTCGTGTTTCAAATCATGCTGCAGAAACGTCCGTAACTCCTCGATGCCTTCACTTACAATTTTCAAACTCTCACACCGCCAAGCGACTACCGACCTCAGTACGTGATATCAATTTCAGCTCGATACCTCCTTACTGTCCCAGGCAAAAACGCACTCAAAGACGCAAATACAAACCGAAAAACGGATCACACAAACTCGCGCAAAAGCTACGTTTTCGTCTTATGTAGTTACAAATTAAACACTTTCCGTTACTCTCCTTTCATTCCACTGTGGAAACTAGTATTTTTTTACCTCGCCACACGGTCCGATATCAAAGCAAACTACGCTCACTTGGCCAGGCGGCGCGGCGCGTCTCTGCCCATCGTGATTCAAAACATGCTGCATAAACGTCCGTAACTCCTCGATGCCTTCACTTACAATTTTAAAACTCTGACACCGCCAAGCGACTACCGACCTCAGTACGTGATATCAATTTCAACTAGATACGACCTTACTGTCCCAGGCAAAAACGCACTCAAAGACGCAAATACAAACCTCGCCACACGGTCCGATATCAAAGCAAACTACGCTCACTGGGCCAGGCGGCGCGGCGCGGCGCGGCGCGTCTCTGCTCTTCGTGTTTCAAATCATGCTGCATAAACGTCCGTAACTCCTCGATGCCTTCACTTACAATTTTCAAACTCTCACACCGCCAAGCGACTACCGACCTCAGTACGTCATACAAATTTCACCTCGATACCACCTTACTGTCCCAGGCAAAAACGCACTCAAAGACGCAAATACAAACCGAAAAACGGATCACACAAACTCGCGCAAAAGCTACGTTTTCGTCTTATGTAGTTACAAATTAAACACTTTCCGTTACTCTCCTTTCATTCCACTGTGGAAACTAGTATTTTTTTACCTCGCCACACGGTCCGATATCAAAGCAAACTACGCTCACTGGGCCAGGCGGCGCGGCGCGTCTCTGCTCATCGTGATTCAAATCATGCTGCATAAACGTCCGTAACTCCTCGATGCCTTCACTTACAATTTTCAAACTCTCACACCGCCAAGCGACTACCGACCTCAGTACGTGATATCAATTTCAGCTCGATACCTCCTTACTGTCCCAGGCAAAAACGCACTCAAAGACGCAAATGCAAACCGAAAAGAAAAACCGATTACACAAACTCACGCAAAAGCTACTTCTTCGTCACATGTAATTACAAATTAACCACTTTCCGATACTCTCCTTTCATTCTACTGTGGAAACTAGTATTTTTTTACGTCGCCACACGGTCCTATATCAAAGCAAACTACGCTCACTGGGCCAGGCGGCGCGGCGCGGCGCGTCTCTGCTCTTCGTGTTTCAAATCATGCTGCAGAAACGTCCGTAACTCCTCGATGCCTTCACTTACAATTTTCAAACTCTCACACCGCCAAGCGACTACCGACCTCAGTACGTGATATCAATTTCAGCTCGATACCTCCTTACTGTCCCAGGCAAAAACGCACTCAAAGACGCAAATACAAACCGAAAAACGGATCACACAAACTCGCGCAAAAGCTACGTTTTCGTCTTATGTAGTTACAAATTAAACACTTTCCGTTACTCTCCTTTCATTCCACTGTGGAAACTAGTATTTTTTTACCTCGCCACACGGTCCGATATCAAAGCAAACTACGCTCACTTGGCCAGGCGGCGCGGCGCGTCTCTGCCCATCGTGATTCAAAACATGCTGCATAAACGTCCGTAACTCCTCGATGCCTTCACTTACAATTTTCAAACTCTGACACCGCCAAGCGACTACCGACCTCAGTACGTGATATCAATTTCAACTAGATACGACCTTACTGTCCCAGGCAAAAACGCACTCAAAGACGCAAATACAAACCTCGCCACACGGTCCGATATCAAAGCAAACTACGCTCACTGGGCCAGGCGGCGCGGCGCGGCGCGGCGCGTCTCTGCTCTTCGTGTTTCAAATCATGCTGCATAAACGTCCGTAACTCCTCGATGCCTTCACTTACAATTTTCAAACTCTCACACCGCCAAGCGACTACCGACCTCAGTACGTCATACAAATTTCACCTCGATACCACCTTACTGTCCCAGGCAAAAACGCACTCAAAGACGCAAATACAAACCGAAAAACGGATCACACAAACTCGCGCAAAAGCTACGTTTTCGTCTTATGTAGTTACAAATTAAACACTTTCCGTTACTCTCCTTTCATTCCACTGTGGAAACTAGTATTTTTTTACCTCGCCACACGGTCCGATATCAAAGCAAACTACGCTCACTGGGCCAGGCGGCGCGGCGCGTCTCTGCTCATCGTGATTCAAATCATGCTGCATAAACGTCCGTAACTCCTCGATGCCTTCACTTACAATTTTCAAACTCTCACACCGCCAAGCGACTACCGACCTCAGTACGTGATATCAATTTCAGCTCGATACCTCCTTACTGTCCCAGGCAAAAACGCACTCAAAGACGCAAATGCAAACCGAAAAGAAAAACCGATTACACAAACTCACGCAAAAGCTACTTCTTCGTCACATGTAATTACAAATTAACCACTTTCCGATACTCTCCTTTCATTCTACTGTGGAAACTAGTATTTTTTTACGTCGCCACACGGTCCTATATCAAAGCAAACTACGCTCACTGGGCCAGGCGGCGCGGCGCGGCGCGTCTCTGCTCTTCGTGTTTCAAATCATGCTGCAGAAACGTCCGTAACTCCTCGATGCCTTCACTTACAATTTTCAAACTCTCACACCGCCAAGCGACTACCGACCTCAGTACGTGATATCAATTTCAGCTCGATACCTCCTTACTGTCCCAGGCAAAAACGCACTCAAAGACGCAAATACAAACCGAAAAACGGATCACACAAACTCGCGCAAAAGCTACGTTTTCGTCTTATGTAGTTACAAATTAAACACTTTCCGTTACTCTCCTTTCATTCCACTGTGGAAACTAGTATTTTTTTACCTCGCCACACGGTCCGATATCAAAGCAAACTACGCTCACTTGGCCAGGCGGCGCGGCGCGTCTCTGCCCATCGTGATTCAAAACATGCTGCATAAACGTCCGTAACTCCTCGATGCCTTCACTTACAATTTTAAAACTCTGACACCGCCAAGCGACTACCGACCTCAGTACGTGATATCAATTTCAACTAGATACGACCTTACTGTCCCAGGCAAAAACGCACTCAAAGACGCAAATACAAACCTCGCCACACGGTCCGATATCAAAGCAAACTACGCTCACTGGGCCAGGCGGCGCGGCGCGGCGCGGCGCGTCTCTGCTCTTCGTGTTTCAAATCATGCTGCATAAACGTCCGTAACTCCTCGATGCCTTCACTTACAATTTTCAAACTCTCACACCGCCAAGCGACTACCGACCTCAGTACGTCATACAAATTTCACCTCGATACCACCTTACTGTCCCAGGCAAAAACGCACTCAAAGACGCAAATACAAACCGAAAAACGGATCACACAAACTCGCGCAAAAGCTACGTTTTCGTCTTATGTAGTTACAAATTAAACACTTTCCGTTACTCTCCTTTCATTCCACTGTGGAAACTAGTATTTTTTTACCTCGCCACACGGTCCGATATCAAAGCAAACTACGCTCACTGGGCCAGGCGGCGCGGCGCGTCTCTGCTCATCGTGATTCAAATCATGCTGCATAAACGTCCGTAACTCCTCGATGCCTTCACTTACAATTTTAAAACTCTGACACCGCCAAGCGACTACCGACCTCAGTACGTGATATCAATTTCAGCTCGATACCTCCTTACTGTCCCAGGCAAAAACGCACTCAAAGACGCAAATGCAAACCGAAAAGAAAAACCGATTACACAAACTCACGCAAAAGCTACTTCTTCGTCACATGTAATTACAAATTAACCACTTTCCGATACTCTCCTTTCATTCTACTGTGGAAACTAGTATTTTTTTACGTCGCCACACGGTCCTATATCAAAGCAAACTACGCTCACTGGGCCAGGCGGCGCGGCGCGGCGCGTCTCTGCTCTTCGTGTTTCAAATCATGCTGCAGAAACGTCCGTAACTCCTCGATGCCTTCACTTACAATTTTCAAACTCTCACACCGCCAAGCGACTACCGACCTCAGTACGTGATATCAATTTCAGCTCGATACCTCCTTACTGTCCCAGGCAAAAACGCACTCAAAGACGCAAATACAAACCGAAAAACGGATCACACAAACTCGCGCAAAAGCTACGTTTTCGTCTTATGTAGTTACAAATTAAACACTTTCCGTTACTCTCCTTTCATTCCACTGTGGAAACTAGTATTTTTTTACCTCGCCACACGGTCCGATATCAAAGCAAACTACGCTCACTTGGCCAGGCGGCGCGGCGCGTCTCTGCCCATCGTGATTCAAAACATGCTGCATAAACGTCCGTAACTCCTCGATGCCTTCACTTACAATTTTAAAACTCTGACACCGCCAAGCGACTACCGACCTCAGTACGTGATATCAATTTCAACTAGATACGACCTTACTGTCCCAGGCAAAAACGCACTCAAAGACGCAAATACAAACCTCGCCACACGGTCCGATATCAAAGCAAACTACGCTCACTGGGCCAGGCGGCGCGGCGCGGCGCGGCGCGTCTCTGCTCTTCGTGTTTCAAATCATGCTGCATAAACGTCCGTAACTCCTCGATGCCTTCACTTACAATTTTCAAACTCTCACACCGCCAAGCGACTACCGACCTCAGTACGTCATACAAATTTCACCTCGATACCACCTTACTGTCCCAGGCAAAAACGCACTCAAAGACGCAAATACAAACCGAAAAACGGATCACACAAACTCGCGCAAAAGCTACGTTTTCGTCTTATGTAGTTACAAATTAAACACTTTCCGTTACTCTCCTTTCATTCCACTGTGGAAACTAGTATTTTTTTACCTCGCCACACGGTCCGATATCAAAGCAAACTACGCTCACTGGGCCAGGCGGCGCGGCGCGTCTCTGCTCATCGTGATTCAAATCATGCTGCATAAACGTCCGTAACTCCTCGATGCCTTCACTTACAATTTTCAAACTCTCACACCGCCAAGCGACTACCGACCTCAGTACGTGATATCAATTTCAGCTCGATACCTCCTTACTGTCCCAGGCAAAAACGCACTCAAAGACGCAAATGCAAACCGAAAAGAAAAACCGATTACACAAACTCACGCAAAAGCTACTTCTTCGTCACATGTAATTACAAATTAACCACTTTCCGATACTCTCCTTTCATTCTACTGTGGAAACTAGTATTTTTTTACGTCGCCACACGGTCCTATATCAAAGCAAACTACGCTCACTGGGCCAGGCGGCGCGGCGCGGCGCGTCTCTGCTCTTCGTGTTTCAAATCATGCTGCAGAAACGTCCGTAACTCCTCGATGCCTTCACTTACAATTTTCAAACTCTCACACCGCCAAGCGACTACCGACCTCAGTACGTGATATCAATTTCAGCTCGATACCTCCTTACTGTCCCAGGCAAAAACGCACTCAAAGACGCAAATACAAACCGAAAAACGGATCACACAAACTCGCGCAAAAGCTACGTTTTCGTCTTATGTAGTTACAAATTAAACACTTTCCGTTACTCTCCTTTCATTCCACTGTGGAAACTAGTATTTTTTTACCTCGCCACACGGTCCGATATCAAAGCAAACTACGCTCACTTGGCCAGGCGGCGCGGCGCGTCTCTGCCCATCGTGATTCAAAACATGCTGCATAAACGTCCGTAACTCCTCGATGCCTTCACTTACAATTTTAAAACTCTGACACCGCCAAGCGACTACCGACCTCAGTACGTGATATCAATTTCAACTAGATACGACCTTACTGTCCCAGGCAAAAACGCACTCAAAGACGCAAATACAAACCTCGCCACACGGTCCGATATCAAAGCAAACTACGCTCACTGGGCCAGGCGGCGCGGCGCGGCGCGGCGCGTCTCTGCTCTTCGTGTTTCAAATCATGCTGCATAAACGTCCGTAACTCCTCGATGCCTTCACTTACAATTTTCAAACTCTCACACCGCCAAGCGACTACCGACCTCAGTACGTCATACAAATTTCACCTCGATACCACCTTACTGTCCCAGGCAAAAACGCACTCAAAGACGCAAATACAAACCGAAAAACGGATCACACAAACTCGCGCAAAAGCTACGTTTTCGTCTTATGTAGTTACAAATTAAACACTTTCCGTTACTCTCCTTTCATTCCACTGTGGAAACTAGTATTTTTTTACCTCGCCACACGGTCCGATATCAAAGCAAACTACGCTCACTTGGCCAGGCGGCGCGGCGCGTCTCTGCCCATCGTGATTCAAAACATGCTGCATAAACGTCCGTAACTCCTCGATGCCTTCACTTACAATTTTAAAACTCTGACACCGCCAAGCGACTACCGACCTCAGTACGTGATATCAATTTCAACTAGATACGACCTTACTGTCCCAGGCAAAAACGCACTCAAAGACGCAAATACAAACCGAAAAACGGATCACACAAACTCCCGCAAAAGCTACTTTTTCGTCTGATGTACTTGCAAATTAAACACTTTCCGTTACTCTCCTTTCATTCCACTGTGGAAACTAGTATTTTTTTACCTCGCCACACGGTCCGATATCAAAGCAAACTACGCTCACTGGGCCAGGCGGCGCGGCGCGGCGCGGCGCGTCTCTGCTCTTCGTGTTTCAAATCATGCTGCATAAACGTCCGTAACTCCTCGATGCCTTCACTTACAATTTTCAAACTCTCACACCGCCAAGCGACTACCGACCTCAGTACGTCATACAAATTTCACCTCGATACCACCTTACTGTCCCAGGCAAAAACGCACTCAAAGACGCAAATACAAACCGAAAAACGGATCACACAAACTCGCGCAAAAGCTACGTTTTCGTCTTATGTAGTTACAAATTAAACACTTTCCGTTACTCTCCTTTCATTCCACTGTGGAAACTAGTATTTTTTTACCTCGCCACACGGTCCGATATCAAAGCAAACTACGCTCACTGGGCCAGGCGGCGCGGCGCGTCTCTGCTCATCGTGATTCAAATCATGCTGCATAAACGTCCGTAACTCCTCGATGCCTTCACTTACAATTTTCAAACTCTCACACCGCCAAGCGACTACCGACCTCAGTACGTGATATCAATTTCAGCTCGATACCTCCTTACTGTCCCAGGCAAAAACGCACTCAAAGACGCAAATGCAAACCGAAAAGAAAAACCGATTACACAAACTCACGCAAAAGCTACTTCTTCGTCACATGTAATTACAAATTAACCACTTTCCGATACTCTCCTTTCATTCTACTGTGGAAACTAGTATTTTTTTACGTCGCCACACGGTCCTATATCAAAGCAAACTACGCTCACTGGGCCAGGCGGCGCGGCGCGGCGCGTCTCTGCTCTTCGTGTTTCAAATCATGCTGCAGAAACGTCCGTAACTCCTCGATGCCTTCACTTACAATTTTCAAACTCTCACACCGCCAAGCGACTACCGACCTCAGTACGTGATATCAATTTCAGCTCGATACCTCCTTACTGTCCCAGGCAAAAACGCACTCAAAGACGCAAATACAAACCGAAAAACGGATCACACAAACTCGCGCAAAAGCTACGTTTTCGTCTTATGTAGTTACAAATTAAACACTTTCCGTTACTCTCCTTTCATTCCACTGTGGAAACTAGTATTTTTTTACCTCGCCACACGGTCCGATATCAAAGCAAACTACGCTCACTTGGCCAGGCGGCGCGGCGCGTCTCTGCCCATCGTGATTCAAAACATGCTGCATAAACGTCCGTAACTCCTCGATGCCTTCACTTACAATTTTAAAACTCTGACACCGCCAAGCGACTACCGACCTCAGTACGTGATATCAATTTCAACTAGATACGACCTTACTGTCCCAGGCAAAAACGCACTCAAAGACGCAAATACAAACCTCGCCACACGGTCCGATATCAAAGCAAACTACGCTCACTGGGCCAGGCGGCGCGGCGCGGCGCGGCGCGTCTCTGCTCTTCGTGTTTCAAATCATGCTGCATAAACGTCCGTAACTCCTCGATGCCTTCACTTACAATTTTCAAACTCTCACACCGCCAAGCGACTACCGACCTCAGTACGTCATACAAATTTCACCTCGATACCACCTTACTGTCCCAGGCAAAAACGCACTCAAAGACGCAAATACAAACCGAAAAACGGATCACACAAACTCGCGCAAAAGCTACGTTTTCGTCTTATGTAGTTACAAATTAAACACTTTCCGTTACTCTCCTTTCATTCCACTGTGGAAACTAGTATTTTTTTACCTCGCCACACGGTCCGATATCAAAGCAAACTACGCTCACTTGGCCAGGCGGCGCGGCGCGTCTCTGCCCATCGTGATTCAAAACATGCTGCATAAACGTCCGTAACTCCTCGATGCCTTCACTTACAATTTTAAAACTCTGACACCGCCAAGCGACTACCGACCTCAGTACGTGATATCAATTTCAACTAGATACGACCTTACTGTCCCAGGCAAAAACGCACTCAAAGACGCAAATACAAACCGAAAAACGGATCACACAAACTCCCGCAAAAGCTACTTTTTCGTCTGATGTACTTGCAAATTAAACACTTTCCGTTACTCTCCTTTCATTCCACTGTGGAAACTAGTATTTTTTTACCTCGCCACACGGTCCGATATCAAAGCAAACTACGCTCACTGGGCCAGGCGGCGCGGCGCGGCGCGGCGCGTCTCTGCTCTTCGTGTTTCAAATCATGCTGCATAAACGTCCGTAACTCCTCGATGCCTTCACTTACAATTTTCAAACTCTCACACCGCCAAGCGACTACCGACCTCAGTACGTCATACAAATTTCACCTCGATACCACCTTACTGTCCCAGGCAAAAACGCACTCAAAGACGCAAATACAAACCGAAAAACGGATCACACAAACTCGCGCAAAAGCTACGTTTTCGTCTTATGTAGTTACAAATTAAACACTTTCCGTTACTCTCCTTTCATTCCACTGTGGAAACTAGTATTTTTTTACCTCGCCACACGGTCCGATATCAAAGCAAACTACGCTCACTTGGCCAGGCGGCGCGGCGCGTCTCTGCCCATCGTGATTCAAAACATGCTGCATAAACGTCCGTAACTCCTCGATGCCTTCACTTACAATTTTAAAACTCTGACACCGCCAAGCGACTACCGACCTCAGTACGTGATATCAATTTCAACTAGATACGACCTTACTGTCCCAGGCAAAAACGCACTCAAAGACGCAAATACAAACCGAAAAACGGATCACACAAACTCCCGCAAAAGCTACTTTTTCGTCTGATGTACTTGCAAATTAAACACTTTCCGTTACTCTCCTTTCATTCCACTGTGGAAACTAGTATTTTTTTACCTCGCCACACGGTCCGATATCAAAGCAAACTACGCTCACTGGGCCAGGCGGCGCGGCGCGGCGCGGCGCGTCTCTGCTCTTCGTGTTTCAAATCATGCTGCATAAACGTCCGTAACTCCTCGATGCCTTCACTTACAATTTTCAAACTCTCACACCGCCAAGCGACTACCGACCTCAGTACGTCATACAAATTTCACCTCGATACCACCTTACTGTCCCAGGCAAAAACGCACTCAAAGACGCAAATACAAACCGAAAAACGGATCACACAAACTCGCGCAAAAGCTACGTTTTCGTCTTATGTAGTTACAAATTAAACACTTTCCGTTACTCTCCTTTCATTCCACTGTGGAAACTAGTATTTTTTTACCTCGCCACACGGTCCGATATCAAAGCAAACTACGCTCACTTGGCCAGGCGGCGCGGCGCGTCTCTGCCCATCGTGATTCAAAACATGCTGCATAAACGTCCGTAACTCCTCGATGCCTTCACTTACAATTTTAAAACTCTGACACCGCCAAGCGACTACCGACCTCAGTACGTGATATCAATTTCAACTAGATACGACCTTACTGTCCCAGGCAAAAACGCACTCAAAGACGCAAATACAAACCGAAAAACGGATCACACAAACTCCCGCAAAAGCTACTTTTTCGTCTGATGTACTTGCAAATTAAACACTTTCCGTTACTCTCCTTTCATTCCACTGTGGAAACTAGTATTTTTTTACGTCGCCACACGGTCCGATATCAAAGCAAACTACGCTCACTGGGCCAGGCGGCGCGGCGCGGCGCGGCGCGTCTCTGCTCTTCGTGTTTCAAATCATGCTGCATAAACGTCCGTAACTCCTCGATGCCTTCACTTACAATTTTCAAACTCTCACACCGCCAAGCGACTACCGACCTCAGTACGTCATACAAATTTCACCTCGATACCACCTTACTGTCCCAGGCAAAAACGCACTCAAAGACGCAAATACAAACCGAAAAACGGATCACACAAACTCGCGCAAAAGCTACGTTTTCGTCTTATGTAGTTACAAATTAAACACTTTCCGTTACTCTCCTTTCATTCCACTGTGGAAACTAGTATTTTTTTACCTCGCCACACGGTCCGATATCAAAGCAAACTACGCTCACTTGGCCAGGCGGCGCGGCGCGTCTCTGCCCATCGTGATTCAAAACATGCTGCATAAACGTCCGTAACTCCTCGATGCCTTCACTTACAATTTTAAAACTCTGACACCGCCAAGCGACTACCGACCTCAGTACGTGATATCAATTTCAACTAGATACGACCTTACTGTCCCAGGCAAAAACGCACTCAAAGACGCAAATACAAACCGAAAAACGGATCACACAAACTCCCGCAAAAGCTACTTTTTCGTCTGATGTACTTGCAAATTAAACACTTTCCGTTACTCTCCTTTCATTCCACTGTGGAAACTAGTATTTTTTTACCTCGCCACACGGTCCGATATCAAAGCAAACTACGCTCACTGGGCCAGGCGGCGCGGCGCGGCGCGGCGCGTCTCTGCTCTTCGTGTTTCAAATCATGCTGCATAAACGTCCGTAACTCCTCGATGCCTTCACTTACAATTTTCAAACTCTCACACCGCCAAGCGACTACCGACCTCAGTACGTCATACAAATTTCACCTCGATACCACCTTACTGTCCCAGGCAAAAACGCACTCAAAGACGCAAATACAAACCGAAAAACGGATCACACAAACTCGCGCAAAAGCTACGTTTTCGTCTTATGTAGTTACAAATTAAACACTTTCCGTTACTCTCCTTTCATTCCACTGTGGAAACTAGTATTTTTTTACCTCGCCACACGGTCCGATATCAAAGCAAACTACGCTCACTTGGCCAGGCGGCGCGGCGCGTCTCTGCCCATCGTGATTCAAAACATGCTGCATAAACGTCCGTAACTCCTCGATGCCTTCACTTACAATTTTAAAACTCTGACACCGCCAAGCGACTACCGACCTCAGTACGTGATATCAATTTCAACTAGATACGACCTTACTGTCCCAGGCAAAAACGCACTCAAAGACGCAAATACAAACCGAAAAACGGATCACACAAACTCCCGCAAAAGCTACTTTTTCGTCTGATGTACTTGCAAATTAAACACTTTCCGTTACTCTCCTTTCATTCCACTGTGGAAACTAGTATTTTTTTACCTCGCCACACGGTCCGATATCAAAGCAAACTACGCTCACTGGGCCAGGCGGCGCGGCGCGGCGCGGCGCGTCTCTGCTCTTCGTGTTTCAAATCATGCTGCATAAACGTCCGTAACTCCTCGATGCCTTCACTTACAATTTTCAAACTCTCACACCGCCAAGCGACTACCGACCTCAGTACGTCATACAAATTTCACCTCGATACCACCTTACTGTCCCAGGCAAAAACGCACTCAAAGACGCAAATACAAACCGAAAAACGGATCACACAAACTCGCGCAAAAGCTACGTTTTCGTCTTATGTAGTTACAAATTAAACACTTTCCGTTACTCTCCTTTCATTCCACTGTGGAAACTAGTATTTTTTTACCTCGCCACACGGTCCGATATCAAAGCAAACTACGCTCACTTGGCCAGGCGGCGCGGCGCGTCTCTGCCCATCGTGATTCAAAACATGCTGCATAAACGTCCGTAACTCCTCGATGCCTTCACTTACAATTTTAAAACTCTGACACCGCCAAGCGACTACCGACCTCAGTACGTGATATCAATTTCAACTAGATACGACCTTACTGTCCCAGGCAAAAACGCACTCAAAGACGCAAATACAAACCGAAAAACGGATCACACAAACTCCCGCAAAAGCTACTTTTTCGTCTGATGTACTTGCAAATTAAACACTTTCCGTTACTCTCCTTTCATTCCACTGTGGAAACTAGTATTTTTTTACCTCGCCACACGGTCCGATATCAAAGCAAACTACGCTCACTGGGCCAGGCGGCGCGGCGCGGCGCGGCGCGTCTCTGCTCTTCGTGTTTCAAATCATGCTGCATAAACGTCCGTAACTCCTCGATGCCTTCACTTACAATTTTCAAACTCTCACACCGCCAAGCGACTACCGACCTCAGTACGTCATACAAATTTCACCTCGATACCACCTTACTGTCCCAGGCAAAAACGCACTCAAAGACGCAAATACAAACCGAAAAACGGATCACACAAACTCGCGCAAAAGCTACGTTTTCGTCTTATGTAGTTACAAATTAAACACTTTCCGTTACTCTCCTTTCATTCCACTGTGGAAACTAGTATTTTTTTACCTCGCCACACGGTCCGATATCAAAGCAAACTACGCTCACTTGGCCAGGCGGCGCGGCGCGTCTCTGCCCATCGTGATTCAAAACATGCTGCATAAACGTCCGTAACTCCTCGATGCCTTCACTTACAATTTTAAAACTCTGACACCGCCAAGCGACTACCGACCTCAGTACGTGATATCAATTTCAACTAGATACGACCTTACTGTCCCAGGCAAAAACGCACTCAAAGACGCAAATACAAACCGAAAAACGGATCACACAAACTCCCGCAAAAGCTACGTTTTCGTCTTATGTAGTTACAAATTAAACACTTTCCGTTACTCTCCTTTCATTCCACTGTGGAAACTAGTATTTTTTTACCTCGCCACACGGTCCGATATCAAAGCAAACTACGCTCACTGGGCCAGGCGGCGCGGCGCGTCTCTGCTCATCGTGATTCAAATCATGCTGCATAAACGTCCGTAACTCCTCGATGCCTTCACTTACAATTTTCAAACTCTCACACCGCCAAGCGACTACCGACCTCAGTACGTCATACAAATTTCACCTCGATACCACCTTACTGTCCCAGGCAAAAACGCACTCAAAGACGCAAATACAAACCGAAAAACGGATCACACAAACTCGCGCAAAAGCTACGTTTTCGTCTTATGTAGTTACAAATTAAACACTTTCCGTTACTCTCCTTTCATTCCACTGTGGAAACTAGTATTTTTTTACCTCGCCACACGGTCCGATATCAAAGCAAACTACGCTCACTTGGCCAGGCGGCGCGGCGCGTCTCTGCCCATCGTGATTCAAAACATGCTGCATAAACGTCCGTAACTCCTCGATGCCTTCACTTACAATTTTAAAACTCTGACACCGCCAAGCGACTACCGACCTCAGTACGTGATATCAATTTCAACTAGATACGACCTTACTGTCCCAGGCAAAAACGCACTCAAAGACGCAAATACAAACCGAAAAACGGATCACACAAACTCCCGCAAAAGCTACTTTTTCGTCTGATGTACTTGCAAATTAAACACTTTCCGTTACTCTCCTTTCATTCCACTGTGGAAACTAGTATTTTTTTACCTCGCCACACGGTCCGATATCAAAGCAAACTACGCTCACTGGGCCAGGCGGCGCGGCGCGGCGCGGCGCGTCTCTGCTCTTCGTGTTTCAAATCATGCTGCATAAACGTCCGTAACTCCTCGATGCCTTCACTTACAATTTTCAAACTCTCACACCGCCAAGCGACTACCGACCTCAGTACGTCATACAAATTTCACCTCGATACCACCTTACTGTCCCAGGCAAAAACGCACTCAAAGACGCAAATACAAACCGAAAAACGGATCACACAAACTCGCGCAAAAGCTACGTTTTCGTCTTATGTAGTTACAAATTAAACACTTTCCGTTACTCTCCTTTCATTCCACTGTGGAAACTAGTATTTTTTTACCTCGCCACACGGTCCGATATCAAAGCAAACTACGCTCACTTGGCCAGGCGGCGCGGCGCGTCTCTGCCCATCGTGATTCAAAACATGCTGCATAAACGTCCGTAACTCCTCGATGCCTTCACTTACAATTTTAAAACTCTGACACCGCCAAGCGACTACCGACCTCAGTACGTGATATCAATTTCAACTAGATACGACCTTACTGTCCCAGGCAAAAACGCACTCAAAGACGCAAATACAAACCGAAAAACGGATCACACAAACTCCCGCAAAAGCTACTTTTTCGTCTGATGTACTTGCAAATTAAACACTTTCCGTTACTCTCCTTTCATTCCACTGTGGAAACTAGTATTTTTTTACCTCGCCACACGGTCCGATATCAAAGCAAACTACGCTCACTGGGCCAGGCGGCGCGGCGCGGCGCGGCGCGTCTCTGCTCTTCGTGTTTCAAATCATGCTGCATAAACGTCCGTAACTCCTCGATGCCTTCACTTACAATTTTCAAACTCTCACACCGCCAAGCGACTACCGACCTCAGTACGTCATACAAATTTCACCTCGATACCACCTTACTGTCCCAGGCAAAAACGCACTCAAAGACGCAAATACAAACCGAAAAACGGATCACACAAACTCGCGCAAAAGCTACGTTTTCGTCTTATGTAGTTACAAATTAAACACTTTCCGTTACTCTCCTTTCATTCCACTGTGGAAACTAGTATTTTTTTACCTCGCCACACGGTCCGATATCAAAGCAAACTACGCTCACTTGGCCAGGCGGCGCGGCGCGTCTCTGCCCATCGTGATTCAAAACATGCTGCATAAACGTCCGTAACTCCTCGATGCCTTCACTTACAATTTTAAAACTCTGACACCGCCAAGCGACTACCGACCTCAGTACGTGATATCAATTTCAACTAGATACGACCTTACTGTCCCAGGCAAAAACGCACTCAAAGACGCAAATACAAACCGAAAAACGGATCACACAAACTCCCGCAAAAGCTACTTTTTCGTCTGATGTACTTGCAAATTAAACACTTTCCGTTACTCTCCTTTCATTCCACTGTGGAAACTAGTATTTTTTTACCTCGCCACACGGTCCGATATCAAAGCAAACTACGCTCACTGGGCCAGGCGGCGCGGCGCGGCGCGGCGCGTCTCTGCTCTTCGTGTTTCAAATCATGCTGCATAAACGTCCGTAACTCCTCGATGCCTTCACTTACAATTTTCAAACTCTCACACCGCCAAGCGACTACCGACCTCAGTACGTCATACAAATTTCACCTCGATACCACCTTACTGTCCCAGGCAAAAACGCACTCAAAGACGCAAATACAAACCGAAAAACGGATCACACAAACTCGCGCAAAAGCTACGTTTTCGTCTTATGTAGTTACAAATTAAACACTTTCCGTTACTCTCCTTTCATTCCACTGTGGAAACTAGTATTTTTTTACCTCGCCACACGGTCCGATATCAAAGCAAACTACGCTCACTTGGCCAGGCGGCGCGGCGCGTCTCTGCCCATCGTGATTCAAAACATGCTGCATAAACGTCCGTAACTCCTCGATGCCTTCACTTACAATTTTAAAACTCTGACACCGCCAAGCGACTACCGACCTCAGTACGTGATATCAATTTCAACTAGATACGACCTTACTGTCCCAGGCAAAAACGCACTCAAAGACGCAAATACAAACCGAAAAACGGATCACACAAACTCCCGCAAAAGCTACTTTTTCGTCTGATGTACTTGCAAATTAAACACTTTCCGTTACTCTCCTTTCATTCCACTGTGGAAACTAGTATTTTTTTACCTCGCCACACGGTCCGATATCAAAGCAAACTACGCTCACTGGGCCAGGCGGCGCGGCGCGGCGCGGCGCGTCTCTGCTCTTCGTGTTTCAAATCATGCTGCATAAACGTCCGTAACTCCTCGATGCCTTCACTTACAATTTTCAAACTCTCACACCGCCAAGCGACTACCGACCTCAGTACGTCATACAAATTTCACCTCGATACCACCTTACTGTCCCAGGCAAAAACGCACTCAAAGACGCAAATACAAACCGAAAAACGGATCACACAAACTCGCGCAAAAGCTACGTTTTCGTCTTATGTAGTTACAAATTAAACACTTTCCGTTACTCTCCTTTCATTCCACTGTGGAAACTAGTATTTTTTTACCTCGCCACACGGTCCGATATCAAAGCAAACTACGCTCACTTGGCCAGGCGGCGCGGCGCGTCTCTGCCCATCGTGATTCAAAACATGCTGCATAAACGTCCGTAACTCCTCGATGCCTTCACTTACAATTTTAAAACTCTGACACCGCCAAGCGACTACCGACCTCAGTACGTGATATCAATTTCAACTAGATACGACCTTACTGTCCCAGGCAAAAACGCACTCAAAGACGCAAATACAAACCGAAAAACGGATCACACAAACTCCCGCAAAAGCTACTTTTTCGTCTGATGTACTTGCAAATTAAACACTTTCCGTTACTCTCCTTTCATTCCACTGTGGAAACTAGTATTTTTTTACCTCGCCACACGGTCCGATATCAAAGCAAACTACGCTCACTGGGCCAGGCGGCGCGGCGCGGCGCGGCGCGTCTCTGCTCTTCGTGTTTCAAATCATGCTGCATAAACGTCCGTAACTCCTCGATGCCTTCACTTACAATTTTCAAACTCTCACACCGCCAAGCGACTACCGACCTCAGTACGTCATACAAATTTCACCTCGATACCACCTTACTGTCCCAGGCAAAAACGCACTCAAAGACGCAAATACAAACCGAAAAACGGATCACACAAACTCGCGCAAAAGCTACGTTTTCGTCTTATGTAGTTACAAATTAAACACTTTCCGTTACTCTCCTTTCATTCCACTGTGGAAACTAGTATTTTTTTACCTCGCCACACGGTCCGATATCAAAGCAAACTACGCTCACTTGGCCAGGCGGCGCGGCGCGTCTCTGCCCATCGTGATTCAAAACATGCTGCATAAACGTCCGTAACTCCTCGATGCCTTCACTTACAATTTTAAAACTCTGACACCGCCAAGCGACTACCGACCTCAGTACGTGATATCAATTTCAACTAGATACGACCTTACTGTCCCAGGCAAAAACGCACTCAAAGACGCAAATACAAACCGAAAAACGGATCACACAAACTCCCGCAAAAGCTACTTTTTCGTCTGATGTACTTGCAAATTAAACACTTTCCGTTACTCTCCTTTCATTCCACTGTGGAAACTAGTATTTTTTTACCTCGCCACACGGTCCGATATCAAAGCAAACTACGCTCACTGGGCCAGGCGGCGCGGCGCGGCGCGGCGCGTCTCTGCTCTTCGTGTTTCAAATCATGCTGCATAAACGTCCGTAACTCCTCGATGCCTTCACTTACAATTTTCAAACTCTCACACCGCCAAGCGACTACCGACCTCAGTACGTCATACAAATTTCACCTCGATACCACCTTACTGTCCCAGGCAAAAACGCACTCAAAGACGCAAATACAAACCGAAAAACGGATCACACAAACTCGCGCAAAAGCTACGTTTTCGTCTTATGTAGTTACAAATTAAACACTTTCCGTTACTCTCCTTTCATTCCACTGTGGAAACTAGTATTTTTTTACCTCGCCACACGGTCCGATATCAAAGCAAACTACGCTCACTTGGCCAGGCGGCGCGGCGCGTCTCTGCCCATCGTGATTCAAAACATGCTGCATAAACGTCCGTAACTCCTCGATGCCTTCACTTACAATTTTAAAACTCTGACACCGCCAAGCGACTACCGACCTCAGTACGTGATATCAATTTCAACTAGATACGACCTTACTGTCCCAGGCAAAAACGCACTCAAAGACGCAAATACAAACCGAAAAACGGATCACACAAACTCCCGCAAAAGCTACTTTTTCGTCTGATGTACTTGCAAATTAAACACTTTCCGTTACTCTCCTTTCATTCCACTGTGGAAACTAGTATTTTTTTACGTCGCCACACGGTCCGATATCAAAGCAAACTACGCTCACTGGGCCAGGCGGCGCGGCGCGGCGCGGCGCGTCTCTGCTCTTCGTGTTTCAAATCATGCTGCATAAACGTCCGTAACTCCTCGATGCCTTCACTTACAATTTTCAAACTCTCACACCGCCAAGCGACTACCGACCTCAGTACGTCATACAAATTTCACCTCGATACCACCTTACTGTCCCAGGCAAAAACGCACTCAAAGACGCAAATACAAACCGAAAAACGGATCACACAAACTCGCGCAAAAGCTACGTTTTCGTCTTATGTAGTTACAAATTAAACACTTTCCGTTACTCTCCTTTCATTCCACTGTGGAAACTAGTATTTTTTTACCTCGCCACACGGTCCGATATCAAAGCAAACTACGCTCACTTGGCCAGGCGGCGCGGCGCGTCTCTGCCCATCGTGATTCAAAACATGCTGCATAAACGTCCGTAACTCCTCGATGCCTTCACTTACAATTTTAAAACTCTGACACCGCCAAGCGACTACCGACCTCAGTACGTGATATCAATTTCAACTAGATACGACCTTACTGTCCCAGGCAAAAACGCACTCAAAGACGCAAATACAAACCGAAAAACGGATCACACAAACTCCCGCAAAAGCTACTTTTTCGTCTGATGTACTTGCAAATTAAACACTTTCCGTTACTCTCCTTTCATTCCACTGTGGAAACTAGTATTTTTTTACCTCGCCACACGGTCCGATATCAAAGCAAACTACGCTCACTGGGCCAGGCGGCGCGGCGCGGCGCGGCGCGTCTCTGCTCTTCGTGTTTCAAATCATGCTGCATAAACGTCCGTAACTCCTCGATGCCTTCACTTACAATTTTCAAACTCTCACACCGCCAAGCGACTACCGACCTCAGTACGTCATACAAATTTCACCTCGATACCACCTTACTGTCCCAGGCAAAAACGCACTCAAAGACGCAAATACAAACCGAAAAACGGATCACACAAACTCGCGCAAAAGCTACGTTTTCGTCTTATGTAGTTACAAATTAAACACTTTCCGTTACTCTCCTTTCATTCCACTGTGGAAACTAGTATTTTTTTACCTCGCCACACGGTCCGATATCAAAGCAAACTACGCTCACTTGGCCAGGCGGCGCGGCGCGTCTCTGCCCATCGTGATTCAAAACATGCTGCATAAACGTCCGTAACTCCTCGATGCCTTCACTTACAATTTTAAAACTCTGACACCGCCAAGCGACTACCGACCTCAGTACGTGATATCAATTTCAACTAGATACGACCTTACTGTCCCAGGCAAAAACGCACTCAAAGACGCAAATACAAACCGAAAAACGGATCACACAAACTCCCGCAAAAGCTACTTTTTCGTCTGATGTACTTGCAAATTAAACACTTTCCGTTACTCTCCTTTCATTCCACTGTGGAAACTAGTATTTTTTTACCTCGCCACACGGTCCGATATCAAAGCAAACTACGCTCACTGGGCCAGGCGGCGCGGCGCGGCGCGGCGCGTCTCTGCTCTTCGTGTTTCAAATCATGCTGCATAAACGTCCGTAACTCCTCGATGCCTTCACTTACAATTTTCAAACTCTCACACCGCCAAGCGACTACCGACCTCAGTACGTCATACAAATTTCACCTCGATACCACCTTACTGTCCCAGGCAAAAACGCACTCAAAGACGCAAATACAAACCGAAAAACGGATCACACAAACTCGCGCAAAAGCTACGTTTTCGTCTTATGTAGTTACAAATTAAACACTTTCCGTTACTCTCCTTTCATTCCACTGTGGAAACTAGTATTTTTTTACCTCGCCACACGGTCCGATATCAAAGCAAACTACGCTCACTTGGCCAGGCGGCGCGGCGCGTCTCTGCCCATCGTGATTCAAAACATGCTGCATAAACGTCCGTAACTCCTCGATGCCTTCACTTACAATTTTAAAACTCTGACACCGCCAAGCGACTACCGACCTCAGTACGTGATATCAATTTCAACTAGATACGACCTTACTGTCCCAGGCAAAAACGCACTCAAAGACGCAAATACAAACCGAAAAACGGATCACACAAACTCCCGCAAAAGCTACTTTTTCGTCTGATGTACTTGCAAATTAAACACTTTCCGTTACTCTCCTTTCATTCCACTGTGGAAACTAGTATTTTTTTACCTCGCCACACGGTCCGATATCAAAGCAAACTACGCTCACTGGGCCAGGCGGCGCGGCGCGGCGCGGCGCGTCTCTGCTCTTCGTGTTTCAAATCATGCTGCATAAACGTCCGTAACTCCTCGATGCCTTCACTTACAATTTTCAAACTCTCACACCGCCAAGCGACTACCGACCTCAGTACGTCATACAAATTTCACCTCGATACCACCTTACTGTCCCAGGCAAAAACGCACTCAAAGACGCAAATACAAACCGAAAAACGGATCACACAAACTCGCGCAAAAGCTACGTTTTCGTCTTATGTAGTTACAAATTAAACACTTTCCGTTACTCTCCTTTCATTCCACTGTGGAAACTAGTATTTTTTTACCTCGCCACACGGTCCGATATCAAAGCAAACTACGCTCACTTGGCCAGGCGGCGCGGCGCGTCTCTGCCCATCGTGATTCAAAACATGCTGCATAAACGTCCGTAACTCCTCGATGCCTTCACTTACAATTTTAAAACTCTGACACCGCCAAGCGACTACCGACCTCAGTACGTGATATCAATTTCAACTAGATACGACCTTACTGTCCCAGGCAAAAACGCACTCAAAGACGCAAATACAAACCGAAAAACGGATCACACAAACTCCCGCAAAAGCTACTTTTTCGTCTGATGTACTTGCAAATTAAACACTTTCCGTTACTCTCCTTTCATTCCACTGTGGAAACTAGTATTTTTTTACCTCGCCACACGGTCCGATATCAAAGCAAACTACGCTCACTGGGCCAGGCGGCGCGGCGCGGCGCGGCGCGTCTCTGCTCTTCGTGTTTCAAATCATGCTGCATAAACGTCCGTAACTCCTCGATGCCTTCACTTACAATTTTCAAACTCTCACACCGCCAAGCGACTACCGACCTCAGTACGTCATACAAATTTCACCTCGATACCACCTTACTGTCCCAGGCAAAAACGCACTCAAAGACGCAAATACAAACCGAAAAACGGATCACACAAACTCGCGCAAAAGCTACGTTTTCGTCTTATGTAGTTACAAATTAAACACTTTCCGTTACTCTCCTTTCATTCCACTGTGGAAACTAGTATTTTTTTACCTCGCCACACGGTCCGATATCAAAGCAAACTACGCTCACTTGGCCAGGCGGCGCGGCGCGTCTCTGCCCATCGTGATTCAAAACATGCTGCATAAACGTCCGTAACTCCTCGATGCCTTCACTTACAATTTTAAAACTCTGACACCGCCAAGCGACTACCGACCTCAGTACGTGATATCAATTTCAACTAGATACGACCTTACTGTCCCAGGCAAAAACGCACTCAAAGACGCAAATACAAACCGAAAAACGGATCACACAAACTCCCGCAAAAGCTACTTTTTCGTCTGATGTACTTGCAAATTAAACACTTTCCGTTACTCTCCTTTCATTCCACTGTGGAAACTAGTATTTTTTTACGTCGCCACACGGTCCGATATCAAAGCAAACTACGCTCACTGGGCCAGGCGGCGCGGCGCGGCGCGGCGCGTCTCTGCTCTTCGTGTTTCAAATCATGCTGCATAAACGTCCGTAACTCCTCGATGCCTTCACTTACAATTTTCAAACTCTCACACCGCCAAGCGACTACCGACCTCAGTACGTCATACAAATTTCACCTCGATACCACCTTACTGTCCCAGGCAAAAACGCACTCAAAGACGCAAATACAAACCGAAAAACGGATCACACAAACTCGCGCAAAAGCTACGTTTTCGTCTTATGTAGTTACAAATTAAACACTTTCCGTTACTCTCCTTTCATTCCACTGTGGAAACTAGTATTTTTTTACCTCGCCACACGGTCCGATATCAAAGCAAACTACGCTCACTGGGCCAGGCGGCGCGGCGCGGCGCGGCGCGTCTCTGCTCTTCGTGTTTCAAATCATGCTGCATAAACGTCCGTAACTCCTCGATGCCTTCACTTACAATTTTCAAACTCTCACACCGCCAAGCGACTACCGACCTCAGTACGTCATACAAATTTCACCTCGATACCACCTTACTGTCCCAGGCAAAAACGCACTCAAAGACGCAAATACAAACCGAAAAACGGATCACACAAACTCGCGCAAAAGCTACGTTTTCGTCTTATGTAGTTACAAATTAAACACTTTCCGTTACTCTCCTTTCATTCCACTGTGGAAACTAGTATTTTTTTACCTCGCCACACGGTCCGATATCAAAGCAAACTACGCTCACTTGGCCAGGCGGCGCGGCGCGTCTCTGCCCATCGTGATTCAAAACATGCTGCATAAACGTCCGTAACTCCTCGATGCCTTCACTTACAATTTTAAAACTCTGACACCGCCAAGCGACTACCGACCTCAGTACGTGATATCAATTTCAACTAGATACGACCTTACTGTCCCAGGCAAAAACGCACTCAAAGACGCAAATACAAACCGAAAAACGGATCACACAAACTCCCGCAAAAGCTACTTTTTCGTCTGATGTACTTGCAAATTAAACACTTTCCGTTACTCTCCTTTCATTCCACTGTGGAAACTAGTATTTTTTTACGTCGCCACACGGTCCGATATCAAAGCAAACTACGCTCACTGGGCCAGGCGGCGCGGCGCGGCGCGGCGCGTCTCTGCTCTTCGTGTTTCAAATCATGCTGCATAAACGTCCGTAACTCCTCGATGCCTTCACTTACAATTTTCAAACTCTCACACCGCCAAGCGACTACCGACCTCAGTACGTCATACAAATTTCACCTCGATACCACCTTACTGTCCCAGGCAAAAACGCACTCAAAGACGCAAATACAAACCGAAAAACGGATCACACAAACTCGCGCAAAAGCTACGTTTTCGTCTTATGTAGTTACAAATTAAACACTTTCCGTTACTCTCCTTTCATTCCACTGTGGAAACTAGTATTTTTTTACCTCGCCACACGGTCCGATATCAAAGCAAACTACGCTCACTTGGCCAGGCGGCGCGGCGCGTCTCTGCCCATCGTGATTCAAAACATGCTGCATAAACGTCCGTAACTCCTCGATGCCTTCACTTACAATTTTAAAACTCTGACACCGCCAAGCGACTACCGACCTCAGTACGTGATATCAATTTCAACTAGATACGACCTTACTGTCCCAGGCAAAAACGCACTCAAAGACGCAAATACAAACCGAAAAACGGATCACACAAACTCCCGCAAAAGCTACTTTTTCGTCTGATGTACTTGCAAATTAAACACTTTCCGTTACTCTCCTTTCATTCCACTGTGGAAACTAGTATTTTTTTACGTCGCCACACGGTCCGATATCAAAGCAAACTACGCTCACTGGGCCAGGCGGCGCGGCGCGGCGCGGCGCGTCTCTGCTCTTCGTGTTTCAAATCATGCTGCATAAACGTCCGTAACTCCTCGATGCCTTCACTTACAATTTTCAAACTCTCACACCGCCAAGCGACTACCGACCTCAGTACGTCATACAAATTTCACCTCGATACCACCTTACTGTCCCAGGCAAAAACGCACTCAAAGACGCAAATACAAACCGAAAAACGGATCACACAAACTCGCGCAAAAGCTACGTTTTCGTCTTATGTAGTTACAAATTAAACACTTTCCGTTACTCTCCTTTCATTCCACTGTGGAAACTAGTATTTTTTTACCTCGCCACACGGTCCGATATCAAAGCAAACTACGCTCACTTGGCCAGGCGGCGCGGCGCGTCTCTGCCCATCGTGATTCAAAACATGCTGCATAAACGTCCGTAACTCCTCGATGCCTTCACTTACAATTTTAAAACTCTGACACCGCCAAGCGACTACCGACCTCAGTACGTGATATCAATTTCAACTAGATACGACCTTACTGTCCCAGGCAAAAACGCACTCAAAGACGCAAATACAAACCGAAAAACGGATCACACAAACTCCCGCAAAAGCTACTTTTTCGTCTGATGTACTTGCAAATTAAACACTTTCCGTTACTCTCCTTTCATTCCACTGTGGAAACTAGTATTTTTTTACGTCGCCACACGGTCCGATATCAAAGCAAGCTACGCTCACTGGGCCAGGCGGCGCGGCGCGGCGCGGCGCGTCTCTGCTCTTCGTGTTTCAAATCATGCTGCATAAACGTCCGTAACTCCTCGATGCCTTCACTTACAATTTTCAAACTCTCACACCGCCAAGCGACTACCGACCTCAGTACGTCATACAAATTTCACCTCGATACCACCTTACTGTCCCAGGCAAAAACGCACTCAAAGACGCAAATACAAACCGAAAAACGGATCACACAAACTCGCGCAAAAGCTACGTTTTCGTCTTATGTAGTTACAAATTAAACACTTTCCGTTACTCTCCTTTCATTCCACTGTGGAAACTAGTATTTTTTTACCTCGCCACACGGTCCGATATCAAAGCAAACTACGCTCACTTGGCCAGGCGGCGCGGCGCGTCTCTGCCCATCGTGATTCAAAACATGCTGCATAAACGTCCGTAACTCCTCGATGCCTTCACTTACAATTTTAAAACTCTGACACCGCCAAGCGACTACCGACCTCAGTACGTGATATCAATTTCAACTAGATACGACCTTACTGTCCCAGGCAAAAACGCACTCAAAGACGCAAATACAAACCGAAAAACGGATCACACAAACTCCCGCAAAAGCTACTTTTTCGTCTGATGTACTTGCAAATTAAACACTTTCCGTTACTCTCCTTTCATTCCACTGTGGAAACTAGTATTTTTTTACCTCGCCACACGGTCCGATATCAAAGCAAACTACGCTCACTTGGCCAGGCGGCGCGGCGCGTCTCTGCTCATCGTGATTCAAAACATGCTGCATAAACGTCCGTAACTCCTCGATGCCTTCACTTACAATTTTCAAACTCTCACACCGCCAAGCGACTACCGACCTCAGTACGTCATACAAATTTCACCTCGATACCACCTTACTGTCCCAGGCAAAAACGCACTCAAAGACGCAAATACAAACCGAAAAACGGATCACACAAACTCGCGCAAAAGCTACGTTTTCGTCTTATGTAGTTACAAATTAAACACTTTCCGTTACTCTCCTTTCATTCCACTGTGGAAACTAGTATTTTTTTACCTCGCCACACGGTCCGATATCAAAGCAAACTACGCTCACTTGGCCAGGCGGCGCGGCGCGTCTCTGCCCATCGTGATTCAAAACATGCTGCATAAACGTCCGTAACTCCTCGATGCCTTCACTTACAATTTTCAAACTCTGACACCGCCAAGCGACTACCGACCTCAGTACGTGATATCAATTTCAACTAGATACGACCTTACTGTCCCAGGCAAAAACGCACTCAAAGACGCAAATACAAACCGAAAAACGGATCACACAAATTCCCGCAAAAGCTACTTTTTCGTCTGATGTACTTGCAAATTAAACACTTTCCGTTACTCTCCTTTCATTCCACTGTGGAAACTAGTATTTTTTTACGTCGCCACACGGTCCGATATCAAAGCAAACTACGCTCACTGGGCCAGGCGGCGCGGCGCGTCTCTGCTCATCGTGATTCAAAACATGCTGCATAAACGTCCGTAACTCCTCGATGCCTTCACTTACAATTTTAAAACTCTGACACCGCCAAGCGACTACCGACCTCAGTACGTGATATCAATTTCAACTAGATACGACCTTACTGTCCCAGGCAAAAACGCACTCAAAGACGCAAATACAAACCGAAAAACGGATCACACAAACTCCCGCAAAAGCTACTTTTTCGTCTGATGTACTTGCAAATTAAACACTTTCCGTTACTCTCCTTTCATTCCACTGTGGAAACTAGTATTTTTTTACGTCGCCACACGGTCCGATATCAAAGCAAACTACGCTCACTGGGCCAGGCGGCGCGGCGCGTCTCTGCTCATCGTGATTCAAAACATGCTGCATAAACGTCCGTAACTCCTCGATGCCTTCACTTACAATTTTAAAACTCTGACACCGCCAAGCGACTAAAGACCTCAGTACGTGATATCAATTTCAACTAGATACGACCTTACTGTCCCAGGCAAAAACGCACTCAAAGACGCAAATACAAACCGAAAAACGGATCACACAAACTCCCGCAAAAGCTACTTTTTCGTCTGATGTACTTGCAAATTAAACACTTTCCGTTACTCTCCTTTCATTCCACTGTGGAAACTAGTATTTTTTTACGTCGCCACACGGTCCGATATCAAAGCAAACTACGCTCACTGGGCCAGGCGGCGCGGCGCGTCTCTGCTCATCGTGATTCAAAACATGCTGCATAAACGTCCGTAACTCCTCGATGCCTTCACTTACAATTTTAAAACTCTGACACCGCCAAGCGACTACCGACCTCAGTACGTGATATCAATTTCAACTAGATACGACCTTACTGTCCCAGGCAAAAACGCACTCAAAGACGCAAATACAAACCGAAAAACGGATCACACAAACTCCCGCAAAAGCTACTTTTTCGTCTGATGTACTTGCAAATTAAACACTTTCCGTTACTCTCCTTTCATTCCACTGTGGAAACTAGTATTTTTTTACGTCGCCACACGGTCCGATATCAAAGCAAACTACGCTCACTGGGCCAGGCGGCGCGGCGCGTCTCTGCTCATCGTGATTCAAAACATGCTGCATAAACGTCCGTAACTCCTCGATGCCTTCACTTACAATTTTAAAACTCTGACACCGCCAAGCGACTACCGACCTCAGTACGTGATATCAATTTCAACTAGATACGACCTTACTGTCCCAGGCAAAAACGCACTCAAAGACGCAAATACAAACCGAAAAACGGATCACACAAACTCCCGCAAAAGCTACTTTTTCGTCTGATGTACTTGCAAATTAAACACTTTCCGTTACTCTCCTTTCATTCCACTGTGGAAACTAGTATTTTTTTACCTCGCCACACGGTCCGATATCAAAGCAAACTACGCTCACTGGGCCAGGCGGCGCGGCGCGTCTCTGCTCATCGTGATTCAAAACATGCTGCATAAACGTCCGTAACTCCTCGATGCCTTCACTTACAATTTTAAAACTCTGACACCGCCAAGCGACTACCGACCTCAGTACGTGATATCAATTTCAACTAGATACGACCTTACTGTCCCAGGCAAAAACGCACTCAAAGACGCAAATACAAACCGAAAAACGGATCACACAAACTCCCGCAAAAGCTACTTTTTCGTCTGATGTACTTGCAAATTAAACACTTTCCGATACTCTCCTTTCATTCCACTGTGGAAACTAGTATTTTTTTACGTCGCCACACGGTCCGATATCAAAGCAAACTACGCTCACTGGGCCAGGCGGCGCGGCGCGTCTCTGCTCATCGTGATTCAAAACATGCTGCATAAACGTCCGTAACTCCTCGATGCCTTCACTTACAATTTTAAAACTCTGACACCGCCAAGCGACTACCGACCTCAGTACGTGATATCAATTTCAACTAGATACGACCTTACTGTCCCAGGCAAAAACGCACTCAAAGACGCAAATACAAACCGAAAAACGGATCACACAAACTCCCGCAAAAGCTACTTTTTCGTCTGATGTACTTGCAAATTAAACACTTTCCGTTACTCTCCTTTCATTCCACTGTGGAAACTAGTATTTTTTTACGTCGCCACACGGTCCGATATCAAAGCAAACTACGCTCACTGGGCCAGGCGGCGCGGCGCGTCTCTGCTCATCGTGATTCAAAACATGCTGCATAAACGTCCGTAACTCCTCGATGCCTTCACTTACAATTTTAAAACTCTGACACCGCCAAGCGACTACCGACCTCAGTACGTGATATCAATTTCAACTAGATACGACCTTACTGTCCCAGGCAAAAACGCACTCAAAGACGCAAATACAAACCGAAAAACGGATCACACAAACTCCCGCAAAAGCTACTTTTTCGTCTGATGTACTTGCAAATTAAACACTTTCCGTTACTCTCCTTTCATTCCACTGTGGAAACTAGTATTTTTTTACGTCGCCACACGGTCCGATATCAAAGCAAACTACGCTCACTGGGCCAGGCGGCGCGGCGCGTCTCTGCTCATCGTGATTCAAAACATGCTGCATAAACGTCCGTAACTCCTCGATGCCTTCACTTACAATTTTAAAACTCTGACACCGCCAAGCGACTAAAGACCTCAGTACGTGATATCAATTTCAACTAGATACGACCTTACTGTCCCAGGCAAAAACGCACTCAAAGACGCAAATACAAACCGAAAAACGGATCACACAAACTCCCGCAAAAGCTACTTTTTCGTCTGATGTACTTGCAAATTAAACACTTTCCGTTACTCTCCTTTCATTCCACTGTGGAAACTAGTATTTTTTTACGTCGCCACACGGTCCGATATCAAAGCAAACTACGCTCACTGGGCCAGGCGGCGCGGCGCGTCTCTGCTCATCGTGATTCAAAACATGCTGCATAAACGTCCGTAACTCCTCGATGCCTTCACTTACAATTTTAAAACTCTGACACCGCCAAGCGACTACCGACCTCAGTACGTGATATCAATTTCAACTAGATACGACCTTACTGTCCCAGGCAAAAACGCACTCAAAGACGCAAATACAAACCGAAAAACGGATCACACAAACTCCCGCAAAAGCTACTTTTTCGTCTGATGTACTTGCAAATTAAACACTTTCCGTTACTCTCCTTTCATTCCACTGTGGAAACTAGTATTTTTTTACGTCGCCACACGGTCCGATATCAAAGCAAACTACGCTCACTGGGCCAGGCGGCGCGGCGCGTCTCTGCTCATCGTGATTCAAAACATGCTGCATAAACGTCCGTAACTCCTCGATGCCTTCACTTACAATTTTAAAACTCTGACACCGCCAAGCGACTACCGACCTCAGTACGTGATATCAATTTCAACTAGATACGACCTTACTGTCCCAGGCAAAAACGCACTCAAAGACGCAAATACAAACCGAAAAACGGATCACACAAACTCCCGCAAAAGCTACTTTTTCGTCTGATGTACTTGCAAATTAAACACTTTCCGTTACTCTCCCTTCATTCCACTGTGGAAACTAGTATTTTTTTACGTCGCCACACGGTCCGATATCAAAGCAAACTACGCTCACTGGGCCAGGCGGCGCGGCGGGTCTCTGCTCATCGTGATTCAAAACATGCTGCATAAACGTCCGTAACTCCTCGATGCCTTCACTTACAATTTTAAAACTCTGACACCGCCAAGCGACTACCGACCTCAGTACGTGATATCAATTTCAACTAGATACGACCTTACTGTCCCAGGCAAAAACGCACTCAAAGACGCAAATACAAACCGAAAAACGGATCACACAAACTCCCGCAAAAGCTACTTTTTCGTCTGATGTACTTGCAAATTAAACACTTTCCGTTACTCTCCTTTCATTCCACTGTGGAAACTAGTATTTTTTTACGTCGCCACACGGTCCGATATCAAAGCAAACTACGCTCACTGGGCCAGGCGGCGCGGCGCGTCTCTGCTCATCGTGATTCAAAACATGCTGCATAAACGTCCGTAACTCCTCGATGCCTTCACTTACAATTTTAAAACTCTGACACCGCCAAGCGACTACCGACCTCAGTACGTGATATCAATTTCAACTAGATACGACCTTACTGTCCCAGGCAAAAACGCACTCAAAGACGCAAATACAAACCGAAAAACGGATCACACAAACTCCCGCAAAAGCTACTTTTTCGTCTGATGTACTTGCAAATTAAACACTTTCCGTTACTCTCCCTTCATTCCACTGTGGAAACTAGTATTTTTTTACGTCGCCACACGGTCCGATATCAAAGCAAACTACGCTCACTGGGCCAGGCGGCGCGGCGCGTCTCTGCTCATCGTGATTCAAAACATGCTGCATAAACGTCCGTAACTCCTCGATGCCTTCACTTACAATTTTAAAACTCTGACACCGCCAAGCGACTACCGACCTCAGTACGTGATATCAATTTCAACTAGATACGACCTTACTGTCCCAGGCAAAAACGCACTCAAAGACGCAAATACAAACCGAAAAACGGATCACACAAACTCCCGCAAAAGCTACTTTTTCGTCTGATGTACTTGCAAATTAAACACTTTCCGTTACTCTCCTTTCATTCCACTGTGGAAACTAGTATTTTTTTACGTCGCCACACGGTCCGATATCAAAGCAAACTACGCTCACTGGGCCAGGCGGCGCGGCGCGTCTCTGCTCATCGTGATTCAAAACATGCTGCATAAACGTCCGTAACTCCTCGATGCCTTCACTTACAATTTTAAAACTCTGACACCGCCAAGCGACTACCGACCTCAGTACGTGATATCAATTTCAACTAGATACGACCTTACTGTCCCAGGCAAAAACGCACTCAAAGACGCAAATACAAACCGAAAAACGGATCACACAAACTCCCGCAAAAGCTACTTTTTCGTCTGATGTACTTGCAAATTAAACACTTTCCGTTACTCTCCTTTCATTCCACTGTGGAAACTAGTATTTTTTTACGTCGCCACACGGTCCGATATCAAAGCAAACTACGCTCACTGGGCCAGGCGGCGCGGCGCGTCTCTGCTCATCGTGATTCAAAACATGCTGCATAAACGTCCGTAACTCCTCGATGCCTTCACTTACAATTTTAAAACTCTGACACCGCCAAGCGACTACCGACCTCAGTACGTGATATCAATTTCAACTAGATACGACCTTACTGTCCCAGGCAAAAACGCACTCAAAGACGCAAATACAAACCGAAAAACGGATCACACAAACTCCCGCAAAAGCTACTTTTTCGTCTGATGTACTTGCAAATTAAACACTTTCCGTTACTCTCCTTTCATTCCACTGTGGAAACTAGTATTTTTTTACGTCGCCACACGGTCCGATATCAAAGCAAACTACGCTCACTGGGCCAGGCGGCGCGGCGCGTCTCTGCTCATCGTGATTCAAAAAAAGCTGCATAAACGTCCGTAACTCCTCGATGCCTTCACTTACAATTTTAAAACTCTGACACCGCCAAGCGACTACCGACCTCAGTACGTGATATCAATTTCAACTAGATACGACCTTACTGTCCCAGGCAAAAACGCACTCAAAGACGCAAATACAAACCGAAAAACGGATCACACAAACTCCCGCAAAAGCTACTTTTTCGTCTGATGTACTTGCAAATTAAACACTTTCCGTTACTCTCCTTTCATTCCACTGTGGAAACTAGTATTTTTTTACGTCGCCACACGGTCCGATATCAAAGCAAACTACGCTCACTGGGCCAGGCGGCGCGGCGCGTCTCTGCTCATCGTGATTCAAAACATGCTGCATAAACGTCCGTAACTCCTCGATGCCTTCACTTACAATTTTAAAACTCTGACACCGCCAAGCGACTACCGACCTCAGTACGTGATATCAATTTCAACTAGATACGACCTTACTGTCCCAGGCAAAAACGCACTCAAAGACGCAAATACAAACCGAAAAACGGATCACACAAACTCCCGCAAAAGCTACTTTTTCGTCTGATGTACTTGCAAATTAAACACTTTCCGTTACTCTCCTTTCATTCCACTGTGGAAACTAGTATTTTTTTACGTCGCCACACGGTCCGATATCAAAGCAAACTACGCTCACTGGGCCAGGCGGCGCGGCGCGTCTCTGCTCATCGTGATTCAAAACATGCTGCATAAACGTCCGTAACTCCTCGATGCCTTCACTTACAATTTTAAAACTCTGACACCGCCAAGCGACTAAAGACCTCAGTACGTGATATCAATTTCAACTAGATACGACCTTACTGTCCCAGGCAAAAACGCACTCAAAGACGCAAATACAAACCGAAAAACGGATCACACAAACTCCCGCAAAAGCTACTTTTTCGTCTGATGTACTTGCAAATTAAACACTTTCCGTTACTCTCCTTTCATTCCACTGTGGAAACTAGTATTTTTTTACGTCGCCACACGGTCCGATATCAAAGCAAACTACGCTCACTGGGCCAGGCGGCGCGGCGCGTCTCTGCTCATCGTGATTCAAAACATGCTGCATAAACGTCCGTAACTCCTCGATGCCTTCACTTACAATTTTAAAACTCTGACACCGCCAAGCGACTACCGACCTCAGTACGTGATATCAATTTCAACTAGATACGACCTTACTGTCCCAGGCAAAAACGCACTCAAAGACGCAAATACAAACCGAAAAACGGATCACACAAACTCCCGCAAAAGCTACTTTTTCGTCTGATGTACTTGCAAATTAAACACTTTCCGTTACTCTCCTTTCATTCCACTGTGGAAACTAGTATTTTTTTACGTCGCCACACGGTCCGATATCAAAGCAAACTACGCTCACTGGGCCAGGCGGCGCGGCGCGTCTCTGCTCATCGTGATTCAAAACATGCTGCATAAACGTCCGTAACTCCTCGATGCCTTCACTTACAATTTTAAAACTCTGACACCGCCAAGCGACTACCGACCTCAGTACGTGATATCAATTTCAACTAGATACGACCTTACTGTCCCAGGCAAAAACGCACTCAAAGACGCAAATACAAACCGAAAAACGGATCACACAAACTCCCGCAAAAGCTACTTTTTCGTCTGATGTACTTGCAAATTAAACACTTTCCGTTACTCTCCTTTCATTCCACTGTGGAAACTAGTATTTTTTTACGTCGCCACACGGTCCGATATCAAAGCAAACTACGCTCACTGGGCCAGGCGACGCGGCGCGTCTCTGCTCATCGTGATTCAAAACATGCTGCATAAACGTCCGTAACTCCTCGATGCCTTCACTTACAATTTTAAAACTCTGACACCGCCAAGCGACTACCGACCTCAGTACGTGATATCAATTTCAACTAGATACGACCTTACTGTCCCAGGCAAAAACGCACTCAAAGACGCAAATACAAACCGAAAAACGGATCACACAAACTCCCGCAAAAGCTACTTTTTCGTCTGATGTACTTGCAAATTAAACACTTTCCGTTACTCTCCTTTCATTCCACTGTGGAAACTAGTATTTTTTTACGTCGCCACACGGTCCGATATCAAAGCAAACTACGCTCACTGGGCCAGGCGGCGCGGCGCGTCTCTGCTCATCGTGATTCAAAACATGCTGCATAAACGTCCGTAACTCCTCGATGCCTTCACTTACAATTTTAAAACTCTGACACCGCCAAGCGACTACCGACCTCAGTACGTGATATCAATTTCAACTAGATACGACCTTACTGTCCCAGGCAAAAACGCACTCAAAGACGCAAATACAAACCGAAAAACGGATCACACAAACTCGCGCAAAAGCTACGTTTTCGTCTTATGTAGTTACAAATTGAACACTTTCCGTTACTCTCCTTTCATTCCACTGTGGAAACTAGTATTTTTTTACGTCGCCAAACGGTCCTATATCAAAGCAAACTACACTTACTGGGCCAGGCGGCGCGGCGCGGCGCGTCTCTTCTCATCGTCTCAAAATACGCTGCATAAACGTCCGTAACTCCTCGATGCCCTCACTTCAAATCTTAAAACTTTGACACCGCCAAGAGACCATCGACCTCGGTACGTCATACAAATTTTACCTCGATACGACCTTACTGTCCCAGGCAAAAACGCACTCAAAGACGTAAATACAAACCGAAAAACGGATCACACAAACTCGCGCAAAAGCTACGTTTTCGTCTTATGTAGTTACAAATTGAACACTTTCCGTTACTCTCCTTTCATTCGACTGTGGAAACTAGTATTTTTTTACGTCGGCAAACGGTCCTATATCAAAGCAAACTACACTTACTGGGCCAGGCGGCCCGGCGCGGCGCGTCTCTTCTCATCGTCTCAAAATACGCTGCATAAACGTCCGTAACTCCTCGATGCCCTCACTTCAAATCTTAAAACTTTGACACCGCCAAGAGACCATCGACCTCGGTACGTCATACAAATTTCACCTCGATACGACCTTACTGTCCCAGGCAAAAACGCACTCAAAGACGCAAATACAAACCGAAAAACGGATCACACAAACTCGCGCAAAAGCTACGTTTTCGTCTTATGTAGTTACAAATTGAACACTTTCCGTTACTCTCCTTTCATTCCACTGTGGAAACTAGTATTTTTCTACGTCGCCAAACGGTCCTATATCAAAGCAAACTACACTTACTGGGCCAGGCGGCGCGGCGCGGCGCGTCTCTTCTCATCGTCTCAAAATACGCTGCATAAACGTCCGTAACTCCTCGATGCCCTCACTTCAAATCTTAAAACTTTGACACCGCCAAGAGACCATCGACCTCGGTACGTCATACAAATTTCACCTCGATACGACCTTACTGTCCCAGGCAAAAACGCACTCAAAGACGCAAATACAAACCGAAAAACGGATCACACAAACTCGCGCAAAAGCTACGTTTTCGTCTTATGTAGTTACAAATTGAACACTTTCCGTTACTCTCCTTTCATTCCACTGTGGAAACTAGTATTTTTTTACGTCGCCAAACGGTCCTATATCAAAGCAAACTACACTTACTGGGCCAGGCGGCGCGGCGCGGCGCGTCTCTTCTCATCGTCTCAAAATACGCTGCATAAACGTCCGTAACTCCTCGATGCCCTCACTTCAAATCTTAACACTTTGACACCGCCAAGAGACCATCGACCTCGGTACGTCATACAAATTTCACCTCGATACGACCTTACTGTCCCAGGCAAAAACGCACTCAAAGACGCAAATACAAACCGAAAAACGGATCACACAAACTCGCGCAAAAGCTACGTTTTCGTCTTATGTAGTTACAAATTGAACACTTTCCGTTACTCTCCTTTCATTCCACTGTGGAAACTAGTATTTTTTTACGTCGCCAAACGGTCCTATATCAAAGCAAACAACACTTACTGGGCCAGGCGGCGCGGCGCGGCGCGTCTCTTCTCATCGTCTCAAAATACGCTGCATAAACGTCCGTAACTCCTCGATGCCCTCACTTCAAATCTTAAAACTTTGACACCGCCAAGAGACCATCGACCTCGGTACGTCATACAAATTTCACCTCGATACGACCTTACTGTCCCAGGCAAAAACGCACTCAAAGACGTAAATACAAACCGAAAAACGGATCACACAAACTCGCGCAAAAGCTACGTTTTCGTCTTATGTAGTTACAAATTGAACACTTTCCGTTACTCTCCTTTCATTCGACTGTGGAAACTAGTATTTTTTTACGTCGGCAAACGGTCCTATATCAAAGCAAACTACACTTACTGGGCCAGGTGGCGCGGCGCGGCGCGTCTCTTCTCATCGTCTCAAAATACGCTGCATAAACGTCCGTAACTCCTCGATGCCCTCACTTCAAATCTTAAAACTTTGACACCGCCAAGAGACCATCGACCTCGGTACGTCATACAAATTTCACCTCGATACGACCTTACTGTCCCAGGCAAAAACGCACTCAAAGACGCAAATACAAACCGAAAAACGGATCACACAAACTCGCGCAAAAGCTACGTTTTCGTCTTATGTAGTTACAAATTGAACACTTTCCGTTACTCTCCTTTCATTCCACTGTGGAAACTAGTATTTTTTTACGTCGCCAAACGGTCCTATATCAAAGCAAACTACACTTACTGGGCCAGGCGGCGCGGCGCGTCTCTTCTCATCGTCTCAAAATACGCTGCATAAACGTCCCTAACTCCTCGATGCCCTCACTTCAAATCTTAAAACTTTGACACCGCCAAGAGACCATCGACCTCGGTACGTCATACAAATTTCACCTCGATACGACCTTACTGTCCCAGGCAAAAACGCACTCAAAGACGTAAATACAAACCGAAAAACGGATCACACAAACTCGCGCAAAAGCTACGTTTTCGTCTTATGTAGTTACAAATTGAACACTTTCCGTTACTCTCCTTTCATTCGACTGTGGAAACTAGTATTTTTTTACGTCGGCAAACGGTCCTATATCAAAGCAAACTACACTTACTGGGCCAGGCGGCGCGGCGCGGCGCGTCTCTTCTCATCGTCTCAAAATACGCTGCATAAACGTCCGTAACTCCTCGATGCCCTCACTTCAAATCTTAAAACTTTGACACCGCCAAGAGACCATCGACCTCGGTACGTCATACAAATTTCACCTCGATACGACCTTACTGTCCCAGGCAAAAACGCACTCAAAGACGCAAATACAAACCGAAAAACGGATCACACAAACTCGCCAAAAGCTACGTTTTCGTCTTATGTAGTTACAAATTGAACACTTTCCGTTACTCTCCTTTCATTCCACTGTGGAAACTAGTATTTTTTTACGTCGCCAAACGGTCCTATATCAAAGCAAACTACACTTACTGGGCCAGGCGGCGCGGCGCGGCGCGTCTCTTCTCATCGTCTCAAAATACGCTGCATAAACGTCCGTAACTCCTCGATGCCCTCACTTCAAATCTTAAAACTTTGACACCGCCAAGAGACCATCGACCTCGGTACGTCATACAAATTTCACCTCGATACGACCTTACTGTCCCAGGCAAAAACGCACTCAAAGACGTAAATACAAACCGAAAAACGGATCACACAAACTCGCGCAAAAGCTACGTTTTCGTCTTATGTAGTTACAAATTGAACACTTTCCGTTACTCTCCTTTCATTCGACTGTGGAAACTAGTATTTTTTTACGTCGGCAAACGGTCCTATATCAAAGCAAACTACACTTACTGGGCCAGGCGGCGCGGCGCGGCGCGTCTCTTCTCATCGTCTCAAAATACGCTGCATAAACGTCCGTAACTCCTCGATGCCCTCACTTCAAATCTTAAAACTTTGACACCGCCAAGAGACCATCGACCTCGGTACGTCATACAAATTTCACCTCGATACGACCTTACTGTCCCAGGCAAAAACGCACTCAAAGACGTAAATACAAACCGAAAAACGGATCACACAAACTCGCGCAAAAGCTACGTTTTCGTCTTATGTAGTTACAAATTGAACACTTTCCGTTACTCTCCTTTCATTCGACTGTGGAAACTAGTATTTTTTTACGTCGGCAAACGGTCCTATATCAAAGCAAACTACACTTACTGGGCCAGGCGGCGCGGCGCGGCGCGTCTCTTCTCATCGTCTCAAAATACGCTGCATAAACGTCCGTAACTCCTCGATGCCCTCACTTCAAATCTTAAAACTTTGACACCGCCAAGAGACCATCGACCTCGGTACGTCATACAAATTTCACCTCCATACGACCTTACTGTCCCAGGCAAAAACGCACTCAAAGACGCAAATACAAACCGAAAAACGGATCACACAAACTCGCGCAAAAGCTACGTTTTCGTCTTATGTAGTTACAAATTGAACACTTTCCGTTACTCTCCTTTCATTCCACTGTGGAAACTAGTATTTTTTTACGTCGCCAAACGGTCCTATATCAAAGCAAACTACACTTACTGGGCCAGGCGGCGCGGCGCGGCGCGTCTCTTCTCATCGTCTCAAAATACGCTGCATAAACGTCCGTAACTCCTCGATGCCCTCACTTCAAATCTTAAAACTTTGACACCGCCAAGAGACCATCGACCTCGGTACGTCATACAAATTTCACCTCGATACGACCTTACTGTCCCAGGCAAAAACGCACTCAAAGACGTAAATACAAACCGAAAAACGGATCACACAAACTCGCGCAAAAGCTACGTTTTCGTCTTATGTAGTTACAAATTGAACACTTTCCGTTACTCTCCTTTCATTCGACTGTGGAAACTAGTATTTTTTTACGTCGGCAAACGGTCCTATATCAAAGCAAACTACACTTACTGGGCCAGGCGGCGCGGCGCGGCGCGTCTCTTCTCATCGTCTCAAAATACGCTGCATAAACGTCCGTAACTCCTCGATGCCCTCACTTCAAATCTTAAAACTTTGACACCGCCAAGAGACCATCGACCTCGGTACGTCATACAAATTTCACCTCGATACGACCTTACTGTCCCAGGCAAAAACGCACTCAAAGACGCAAATACAAACCGAAAAACGGATCACACAAACTCGCGCAAAAGCTACGTTTTCGTCTTATGTAGTTACAAATTGAACACTTTCCGTTACTCTCCTTTCATTCCACTGTGGAAACTAGTATTTTTTTACGTCGCCAAACGGTCCTATATCAAAGCAAACAACACTTACTGGGCCAGGCGGCGCGGCGCGGCGCGTCTCTTCTCATCGTCTCAAAATACGCTGCATAAACGTCCGTAACTCCTCGATGCCCTCACTTCAAATCTTAAAACTTTGACACCGCCAAGAGACCATCGACCTCGGTACGTCATACAAATTTCACCTCGATACGACCTTACTGTCCCAGGCAAAAACGCACTCAAAGACGTAAATACAAACCGAAAAACGGATCACACAAACTCGCGCAAAAGCTACGTTTTCGTCTTATGTAGTTACAAATTGAACACTTTCCGTTACTCTCCTTTCATTCGACTGTGGAAACTAGTATTTTTTTACGTCGGCAAACGGTCCTATATCAAAGCAAACTACACTTACTGGGCCAGGCGGCGCGGCGCGGCGCGTCTCTTCTCATCGTCTCAAAATACGCTGCATAAACGTCCGTAACTCCTCGATGCCCTCACTTCAAATCTTAAAACTTTGACACCGCCAAGAGACCATCGACCTCGGTACGTCATACAAATTTCACCTCGATACGACCTTACTGTCCCAGGCAAAAACGCACTCAAAGACGCAAATACAAACCGAAAAACGGATCACACAAACTCGCGCAAAAGCTACGTTTTCGTCTTATGTAGTTACAAATTGAACACTTTCCGTTACTCTCCTTTCATTCCACTGTGGAAACTAGTATTTTTTTACGTCGCCAAACGGTCCTATATCAAAGCAAACTACACTTACTGGGCCAGGCGGCGCGGCGCGGCGCGTCTCTTCTCATCGTCTCAAAATACGCTGCATAAACGTCCGTAACTCCTCGATGCCCTCACTTCAAATCTTAAAACTTTGACACCGCCAAGAGACCATCGACCTCGGTACGTCATACAAATTTCACCTCGATACGACCTTACTGTCCCAGGCAAAAACGCACTCAAAGACGTAAATACAAACCGAAAAACGGATCACACAAACTCGCGCAAAAGCTACGTTTTCGTCTTATGTAGTTACAAATTGAACACTTTCCGTTACTCTCCTTTCATTCGACTGTGGAAACTAGTATTTTTTTACGTCGGCAAACGGTCCTATATCAAAGCAAACTACACTTACTGGGCGAGGCGGCGCGGCGCGGCGCGTCTCTTCTCATCGTCTCAAAATACGCTGCATAAACGTCCGTAACTCCTCGATGCCCTCACTTCAAATCTTAAAACTTTGACACCGCCAAGAGACCATCGACCTCGGTACGTCATACAAATTTCACCTCGATACGACCTTACTGTCCCAGGCAAAAACGCACTCAAAGACGCAAATACAAACCGAAAAACGGATCACACAAACTCGCGCAAAAGCTACGTTTTCGTCTTATGTAGTTACAAATTGAACACTTTCCGTTACTCTCCTTTCATTCCACTGTGGAAACTAGTATTTTTTTACGTCGGCAAACGGTCCTATATCAAAGCAAACTACACTTACTGGGCCAGGCGGCGCGGCGCGGCGCGTCTCTTCTCATCGTCTCAAAATACGCTGCATAAACGTCCGTAACTCCTCGATGCCCTCACTTCAAATCTTAAAACTTTGACACCGCCAAGAGACCATCGACCTCGGTACGTCATACAAATTTCACCTCGATACGACCTTACTGTCCCAGGCAAAAACGCACTCAAAGACGCAAATACAAACCGAAAAACGGATCACACAAACTCGCCAAAAGCTACGTTTTCGTCTTATGTAGTTACAAATTGAACACTTTCCGTTACTCTCCTTTCATTCCACTGTGGAAACTAGTATTTTTTTACGTCGCCAAACGGTCCTATATCAAAGCAAACTACACTTACTGGGCCAGGCGGCGCGGCGCGGCGCGTCTCTTCTCATCGTCTCAAAATACGCTGCATAAACGTCCGTAACTCCTCGATGCCCTCACTTCAAATCTTAAAACTTTGACACCGCCAAGAGACCATCGACCTCGGTACGTCATACAAATTTCACCTCGATACGACCTTACTGTCCCAGGCAAAAACGCACTCAAAGACGCAAATACAAACCGAAAAACGGATCACACAAACTCGCGCAAAAGCTACGTTTTCGTCTTATGTAGTTACAAATTGAACACTTTCCGTTACTCTCCTTTCATTCCACTGTGGAAACTAGTATTTTTTTACGTCGCCAAACGGTCCTATATCAAAGCAAACTACACTTACTGGGCCAGGCGGCGCGGCGCGGCGCGTCTCTTCTCATCGTCTCAAAATACGCTGCATAAACGTCCGTAACTCCTCGATGCCCTCACTTCAAATCTTAAAACTTTGACACCGCCAAGAGACCATCGACCTCGGTACGTCATACAAATTTCACCTCGATACGACCTTACTGTCCCAGGCAAAAACGCACTCAAAGACGCAAATACAAACCGAAAAACGGATCACACAAACTCGCGCAAAAGCTACGTTTTCGTCTTATGTAGTTACAAATTGTGTTAGCTGCATTATACACCGTTTTTTTTTGTTATGTAGTTCCTGATAAAATGTTGCCAGAGTGTTTTTTTGGTCTGTCTGCCAGAGCTCCCCCGAAGTTTAGGTTGTGATGATAGACTAACCTGTAGTATAGTTAAATGTCTATGTCAGGTTGGAATGTTTTGTGTTAAATATTAGTGGTGTTCAATTGCCAGAATACAAATTACTGGTCTTCCACTTAAATATTGTTGTTTTGTGAGTATAAAAGGGATGCTAAGGAAATGTGAAATACACTGTGAGTGAATAATGAGAACTCTGTTTTCTTCTTGTTTTAGCAGCGGCATACACTTATTTTTTTATTATATAGTTACTGATGAAATGTTACAAGAGTGTTTTATTGCTCTATTGTCCATGCTGCCCTGAAGTTTTTGATTGTGATGACAGACTAACCTGTAGCATAGCTAAAGATCTAGGTCAGGCTGGAGTGTTCTATGTTTTAACATAAGTGATGTTCAATTGCCAGAATTGGAATTACTGGTCTTCCAGTTAAATATTGTTGTATTGTGAATTTAAAAGGGATGCTAAAGAAATGTGATAAACACTGTAAGTGAATAATGTGAACATTGTTGCTTCTTGTTTTAGCAGCGGCATACACTGATTTTTTTATTATGTAGATACTGATGAAATGTTGCCAGAGTATTTTATTGGTCTGTCTGCAAGAGCTCCCATGAAGTTTAGGGTGTGATGATGGACAAACCTGTAGCATAGTTAAAGGTCTGTGTCAGGTTGGAATGTTTTGTGTTTAATATTAGTGATGTTCAATTGCCAGAATAGTAATTACTGGTTTCCAGTTAAATATTGTTGTTTTGTCAATTTAAAAGGGATGCTAAGAAAATATAAAATACACTGTAAGTGAATAATGAGAACTCTGTTGTCTTCTTTTTTTAGCAACGGCATACACTTACTTTTTTAATTATGTAGTTAGTGATGAAATGTTACCAGAGTGTTTTATTGGTCTGTTGTCCATGCTGCCCTGAAGCTTTGATTGTGATGACAGGCTAACCCGTAGCATAGCTAAGGATCTAGGTCAAGCTGGATTGTTGAAAGTTTTAACATAAGTGATGTTCAATTGCCAGAATAGAAATTACTGGTCTTCCAGTTAAATATTGATGTTTTGTGAATTTAAAAGGGATGCTAAGGAAATGTGAAATACACTGTGAGAGAATAATGAGAACTCTGTTGCCTTCTTGTGTTAGCTGCATTATACATAGATTTTTTTATTATGTAGTTCCTGATAAAATTGGCAGATTGTTTTATTGGTCTGTCTGCCAGAGCTCCCCTGAAGTTTAGTATGTGATGATAGAATAACCTATAGCATAGTTAAAGGTCTATGTCAGGTTGGAATGTTTTGTGTTAAATATTAGTGGTGTTCAATTGCCAGAATAGAAATTACTGGTCTTCCACTTAAATATTGTTGTTTTCTGAATTTAAAAGGGATGCTAAGGAAATGTGACATACACTGTGAGTGAATAATGAGATCTCTGTTGTCTTCTTGTTTTAGCAGCGACATACACTTATTTTTTTATTATTTTATTACTGATGAAATGTTACGAGAGTGTTTTATTGGTCTGTAGTCAATGCTGCCCTGAAGTTTTGATTGTGATGACAGACTAACCTGTAATATAGCTAAAGATCTAGGTCAGGCTGGAGTGTTGTCTGTTTTAACATAAGTGATGTTCAATCGCCAGAATGGTAATAACTGTTCTTCCAGTTAAATATTGTTCTTTTCTGAATTTAAAATGGATGCTAAGGAAACGTGAAATACACTGTGAGTGAATATTGAGACTCTGTTGTCTTCTTGTTTTAGTAGTGGCATACACTTAATTTTTGATTATGTAGATACTGACAAAATGTTACCAGAGTGTTTCATAGGTCTGTTGTACATGCTGCCCTGATGTTTTGATTGTGATGACCGGCTAATCTGTAGCATAGCTAAGGATCTGGGTTAGGCTGGAGTGTTGTATATTTTAACATAAGTGATGTTCAACTGAAAGAATACAAATTACTGGTCTTCCAGTTAAATATTGTTGTTTTCTGAATTTAAAATGGATGCTAAGGAAATGTGAAATACACTGTTAGTAAATAATGAGAACTCTGTTGTCTTCTTGTTTTAGCAGTGGCATACACTTATTTTTTTTATTATGTAGTTACTGATGAAATGTTACCAGAGTGTTTTATTGGTTCGTTGTCCGTTGCAGCCGTGAAGTTTTGATTGTGATGACAGACTAACCTGTAGCATAGCTGAGGATCTAGGTCAGGCTGGAGTTTCGTATGTTTTCAAATAAGTGATGTTCAATTGCCAGAATAGAAATTACTTGTCTTCCAGTTAAATTTTGTTGTATTGTGAATTTAAAAGGGATGCTAAGGAAATGTGATAAACACTCTTAGTGAATAATGAGAACTATGTTGCCATCTTGTTTTAGCCCCAGCATACACTTATTTTTCTGTTATGTAGATACTGATGAAATGTTACCAGAGTGTTTTATTAGTCTACTGTACACGCTGCCCTGAAGTTTTGATTGTGATGACAGGCTAACCTGTAGCATAGCTAAGGATCTAGGTCAGGCTGCAGTGTTGTATGTTTTAACATAAGTGATGTTCAATTGCCAGAATAGAAATTATTGTTCTTCCAGTTAAATATTGTTGTTTTACGAATTTAAAAGGGATGCTAAGGAAATGTGAAATACACTATGTGTCAATAATGAGAACTCTGTTGTCTTCTTGTGTTAGCTGCCTTACACGCTGATTTTTTTTCTGTGTTGTTCCTGACAAAATGTTGCCAGAGTGTTTTATTGGTCTGTCTGCCAGAGCTCCCTTGAAGTTTAGGGTGTAATGTTAGACTAACCTGTGGCATAGTTTAAGGTCTATGTCAGGTTGGAATGTTTTGTGTATAACATAAGTGATGTTCAATTGCCAGAATAGGAATTACTGGTCTTCCAGTTAAATAGTGTTGTTTTGTGAATTTGAAAGAGATGCTAATGAAATGTGAAATACACTGTGAGTGAATAATGAGAACCCTGCTGTCTTCTTGTTTTAGTAGTGTCATACACTTATTTTTTTATTATGTAGTTACTGATTAAATGTTACCAGAGTGTTTGTTTAATCTGTTGTCCATGCTGCCCTGAAGTTTTGATTGTCATGACAGACTAACCTGTAGCATACCTAAGGATCTAGGTCAGGCTGGAGTGTTGTATGTTTTAACATAAGTGATGTTCAATTGCGAGAATAGAAATTACTGGGCTTCTAGTTAAATATTGTTGTATTGTGATTTTAAAAGCGATGCTAATAAAATGTAATAAACACTGTGAGTGAATAATGAGAAATTTGTTGTCTTCTTGTTTGAGCCCCAGCATACACTCATTTTTTTACTATGTAGATACTGAAGAAATATTACCAGAGTGTTTAATTGGTCTGTTGTCCATGCTGCCCTGATGCTTTTATTGCGATGACAAGCTAACCTGTAGCATAGCTAAGGATCTAGGTCAGGCTGGAGTGTTGTCTGTTTTAACATAAGTGATGTTCAATGCCAGAATAAAAATTACTGTTCTTGCAGTAAAATATTGTTGTTTTGCGAATTTGAAAGGGATGCTAAGGAAATGTGAAATACACTATGTGTCAATAATGAGAACTCTGTTGTCTTTGTGTGTTAGCTGCATTATACGCTGATTTTTTTACTATGTTGTTCCTGATAAAATGTTGCCAGAATGTTTTATTGGTCTGTCTGCCAGAGCTCCCCTGAAGTTTAGGGTGTGATGATAGACAAACCCATAGTATAGTTATAGGTCTATGTCAGGTAGGAATGTTTTGTGTTTAATATCAGTGATGTTCAATTGCCAGAATAGAAATTAATGGACTTCCAGTTGAATATTCTTGTTTTGTGAATTTAAAAGGGATGCAGTAGTTTTTGGAAAAAAGTTCCAACAGGCTTCCAACAGGCCATAGCACACCATTTGCGAACAGCCATCCTTAATAGCAGATGAGAATGTCATTCATTACTCACGACCTCAAAAAAGTTCCTCAAAGTGCTAGAAAAACATTCATGGTCATCCATGGTATCCAAAATTCGATGTAACCGACGAAGAAATAATACTCGAAAATCCGAATGCAACCACTTAACATTCACTACTTTATAAGAATGGCGAATATGAAATGGAAAGAAAGCAGCTCAGAGACTGGAGGCACTGGAAGATAACAAAATAAATCACTCCCTTCACAAGACACCTGCCTCAAACACATCAGACGTTTCTTCATCGCGGCCATGAAACTGAAAATAGTCTCTCTAAAATAGAAGCAAGCTAAAATCAAGATGATTTCCCAACCCGAAAGACCAAAAAACAACACCAAATCATATGTTACCGTGCTCACAGTGACAGGGAAAGCTTTCGAGACAGACTAAAATTATTCAAGGAATACAGCAACATAATGGCACAAGAACAAGCCGGGTTCAGCGGCAACCACAGCACAGGTGACCCGGTCCCAGGACTGAGCAGCAGAGCGACGCAGGCTGAACGCAACACGGCAGGCGCGACGCCGGCACGCTTTCTCGTGGACGGCGAACGCGCCTTCCATTGGTTGTGGCATGCTGGACTGCTCTTTGAAACGTTACTTTTGAACTTGGCATCCCAAAGTGTGCAACTTAATGAGAACGTTGCTGGAAACAGGTAAGTACAAGCGCTGCTTGGTGATCACCATTCGACAAGTATTACGCCAGCCGCAGAGACGCCACGTGGGACAGTCACGTCTCCACTGCTACACACCAACAACACGGCTGACATCGCTAAAGGTCGAGGATCGAAACAACAGCCCTGTACACAGACGACACTGAGTACTGTTGTCGCAGCCCGACATGCGGCAGAATTAACGAGCAGGTCAGCCCCTTCACAGACAAGCAGGAATCATCGCTAAACAAGTCGAGTAGGTTAAAATACAGTGGATCCACGAAATCTATACTTCAGCACCAACCTCTGATCTTCAAATACCCCTACTTTAAATAAATACGTATTCCTCACGTCATCTTCAGAGGTACTCTGACAGTTATCAACAATGAAGAAATACGCCAACCGGAAAATAAGATGTTATAACACAGAGAGATGTTGTTGCGCTCCTTAGTGTGAACACTGGTTTAAAAAATAGCTCTCCATTCTACTGTATAACTTGCAGGCCTCTTCATCTCCAAGTACATACCGCAGCCCACATCCATCCCAATCTCCTTGCTGTATTCACCAGCTGGTCTTCCTCTACGATTTTCACCCACACTTCACTTCAAAACTAAATTGGTTACCTGTCGACGTCTCGGAACGTGTCCTACCAACCGACCCTCCATTTGGTCAGGTTGCGCCTCGCATGTTCCCACGTTTCTCGGGAATACAAACTTATCTTCCATGAGGTCGGCGTCTACCAGTTTTTAGATTCTTCTGTAAATAATTTGTGTTAGTATTTTACAACGACGAGTTATTAAACCGATAGTTCAGTAATTTTCACACCTACCAGCAACTGCTTTCTTTGGAATTGATAACATTACATTCTTCGCCTGTCTCATACTCCTGGCACAACAGGTGGGAGAGCTCCGCCGTGGCCGGCTCTCCCGAAGCTGCCTGTAATCCTGCCACAAGACTGTTTACTCCCTGGGCCTCGTTTCGACTTAGATATCTCAGAACACTGTCAAATTTGATCTCGTACTGTTACATCTCCCACCTCATTTACATCCATGACCACTTCCCCATCTGTAATATTACCTTCAGTGAGATATATATCTGACATAACTACATTTGCTGAAAACAAAACCTATGTAATGTCATGACAGCAGAAATTCTAAATATGATGTAGCTATGCTATTGACTATACAAAGACATAGATCACTACACCATTCAGACAGCAGTTTCTCCCACATAACATAGCACTTACCTCCGACCTACAAAGTTATCTTACAAATCCCTTCGTATCATACTAGAGTTTAGTTCCTAAGCATTTGTCTTAAAGACTACCAATACAATGTAACAGGAAACAAAATGCCTTAACGATGGACAAATAAACGCAGGTGATGCTTTTTTAAAGTAAGGTTCTAACCCACTCATAAGGCGAATGCCAGGACTCAGCTGTAAGAGTAACATCGTTCTCCAATCCGCCAGGATTACACGCTGCGTCAAAACCAAAGAAGAGCGTCAGATTAAAGATGAACACCGTCACCACGTCTTTAAGTGCATTTCCGTTCAAAGAGTAACACGTTTGGTAAGGCACATTGCTGCTTGTACTAAACTTAAATATTTTCATTTTCACCTCTCCCCTGTCAACAGTGACTGTAATTTGGATCAGCAACTCAGAAACAGACATTCTTTGACAAAGTCAGTCTGAAGTAGTCGACGAATGATCTTGACATTAATCACATTTTATTAAGACCTGACTTATCAGGAGCTGCATTAAGTGATCTTATGTATTTCTAAAACATTAAAACTTAATTAAGCCGGCCGAAGTGGCCGTGCGGTTAAAGGCGCTGCAGTCTGGAACCGCAAGACCGCTACGGTCGCAGGTTCGAATCCTGCCTCGGGCATGGATGTTTGTGATGTCCTTAGGTTAGTTAGGTTTAACTAGTTCTAAGTTCTAGGGGACTAATGACCTCAGCAGTTGAGTCCCATAGTGCTCAGAGCCAAAACTTAATTACGAAACCTTTTAATTTTCTTGATCGCAAAAACACATTGCTTTACCATTCATTACACGTTTTGGTTGCCAATCAACTATTGTTAGCTTGTAAAAGAAACAATAAACAGGGAATTGCCTTAGATTTAACCAAATTTAAGGAAGTTACGTAGTATTGCGTGATGGTATGCCAATCATGGTAAATACAATGTGGTTATGAATTCTGTAGGCTTGAACGCCATCATCTAATAGCATATCTTGGAACTGTGTAAGTAATTGGAAAGTACCTATCGGGTGAATGTGAATAGTAAACTGTTTTCAGATATTAAAGAAATAATAGAAATAATGAAAACGTACCATGCTGACTAATGAACTACATTTTGCATAGACTATTGGTTACACCGACAAAGTTACAGAGTGCAACTCTCAACATATAGTAACAATCGAAACACACTCTTTCGTTAAGAATAAAGGCGCTAGCCCAGCTTAAGAAGCGAAAGTAATTTAAGGAAGAGACACTCTCTCTAGTTACTTATATCGGAAATGAGTATGAGCAGAAATTAGTAAGTGTAGCTGCCTTTTTGGCCCTATCAGCTGTTGTCGACATTGCTTGGTGAGAAGCACTTCTTTAGAAATTCACGATTGTGTCGTAAATTTAAGGTCTTACTTAACAACATGCTAAACAATAGAGCGTTTCATATCCATTCTCACAATGACAGATGCAGGGTACTTAAACGAAATGATAGTTTACTTCAAATGTCTGTTCTGAGTCACCAGCCACTGTTTGTGAACAAGTAATAATGAAGTTGACAGCATCATCTGTTTTTTATCGATGCGATATCTAAACTCAGAGTGAGAACTTGTTTTAGTTCGCGGCAATGTATCCAGCTGTTCACCTTCTGTTTGTACAAATTGCATTCGTTAAACGGTAACAGGTAAAAAACGATTCGTCGAGGGTCTTTACACACTCCACATGAGAGGAGGAGGGCCACATTCGAGCCAACAATTAATTTCTCCGAAAAGGCGATGAACAGGGAAAAGCTTGTTTCAGTGGTGTTATTTTGTCGTGTCGCAGGGCGGCGCCGATCGAGAGAACGAAGATCACCAGAGCTTTATTTTACGGCGCCTGATTGCGTTATAGGCCGCTCGTTGGCGCATGTGGACTCACACCAAGTTTCACGCGTTCGACCACAGAGGTACACATATAGACGGCGGGTGCATCTATCCTTGCCGTGTTGACATTCGAAACCAAATGGATTAGACAGCTACATTATCTACACCTGGAATCAATTACTGATTTCAAAACTGATCTCGTTGTGTTAGTGTCACACATGTAGTAAGTGAACTAACCTACTTTCTCCAACAGTCGCAATGTTAATGCGACAACTGTCCTTGTTACGTTTGGCCACTAGAGCGACAGCAAACGTTTAAAAAACTGTCCTGACAATTCTTTATTTACACAAACTACAGAATTGCAGTAATTTGAGAATCCCTGTTCTTGTTGACTGTGGCTAATTTAGCTGGCCGCTTCCACAGAAGGCTAAATATTAGTTTCACGGGAAGCACATATTTTTCTGGCCATTTCCTCAGGACTGCGTGTCATTATGCTTTAAGAAGAAACATCCGTAGTCTCCTGTTTTTATACGGAATGAAACGCTATGGCTTCTGATTAATCCAGTACATTACTTGAAGAGTAAATTCATGATAGTGGGTTGGACAGAAACGTTCTGTCGTGTCAAAAATTTTCGCCATTCGTAGAGTTTTCGATCTGACGACCGACATAGCCTAGACCCGTACATTCATCCAACCCATGGATTTTGGAAAGTGTTTGCTGCGTAGCTTGTGCTATTCTGTTTTAACATATAAATGGCGTATAACTAACAGCTCGTTTGGAACAGTGTGGGCTACAAGTGCCAAACGCACAAATTTCCAGCGGTTTGATTTCTGTCTTGACAATCGAAACGCGCAACTTCTGTTGCCAAAGTCTTAACGTTGTAGTTGCATCCTTCTCTGCAAAGTAGTTCTGCGGCATCTTACACACTCTGGCCACGTATCACATCAGCATCAAAGATGCCTTGATGACGACAGAGAATAAATTTATCATTAATATCTGCTTCTACCAAATGTGCTGTGCACTCTCCGTCGTGTTTAAATAGCCCTTACTAGAAAACTGTAGTAGAAATTGGCGCGAATCGTACATGTGCATAACCTTCGAAAACCGTGACCCAATTACGGGATACACAGTTGCTGTACTTGAATACGGTGTACTATTAGAATTTTTAATTTGTCATCGATACACTGACTTTTACATAACAAGGCGTGTGTTGTACTCTGAAGATTCCCACTAAAGCCCTCGTCATCTAGGGCGGCGCTTCCGCATACAGACGCGGAGCGGAAACGAAGAGGAGGGGGGGGGGAGGGGGGGCGAGGGTGAGAACTGCGCACGTGCCAGCAGCAGAGAGCGGGCAAACAAAGTCCACGTGACCGAACTGCATTGCTAGGGACAACATTCAGGCTCGTTTGCCTATGGTACATCGTATTATAGGTTCAAATCTACGAGGGAAATAGTAAATATTCGAGAACAGCTGACACAGTTTAGTGAAGAAGTGAAGTACCATTTTTCTAAAAACGACATTGAAACTGCTTGCAATAATTACCATTTATTGCGATTTGAACTGCATTATAAGTAGAAATTTAATACACTACAAAATTAACTTCGAGCACAAACCGAAATCATTATATCTGCTTGACAACTGCTTCTGCTCTGTGTCTAAGGTGTGTGTGTGTGTGTGTGTTTGACGGTAGTTGAGTGTAATCACTGCGTGTAAAAAAAGAATTAGTGGTAGAAAAGACTGATGTAAAAGACTACCGTAAGAATGGTCAGTAAGTTGTCATATTTTTCTTTGTTAACGGGCATTGTGAGTGTAAACTAACACGTTAGATGTTACAGTGAGAGACCGCATCGATAATCAATTGAACAAGCAAAAAATTAACCTCCACCTGCGAATAACTCCAGGGAATCTGACCGATAACATCGAAAACTACCGATATGTCGACAGGTAACCATCATTGTCATTTTAGAGCCCTGTCCAGTAAGTGCCTTGAAAATGACAGAGGTTTACAATACGGTGGGAGAAGCTTAACTTCTCCTTGGCCAATACATTTGTAGTCTGCATAATTAAAAGGATACAGGTCCTAATCAGAAAGGCTAGGAAGTTCTCATTATTATGTATGCAACTGATCTGTTGACAAACACATTTTTAAGCCATGAGTCTTTAAAACTAAGAAATATTACTTTGTTCCAAAGTCTACATTGAAATACCATCTTCACTTGTGTTTGAGTCTGTTTCTGAACAATCTGGTATTAAATTTATGATGATAGGTTCAAGTCTTATATCAATCATCGTTTCGCTGTCAATTTCTTCTTCCTAGCATGCCACACAGACTATGCCCACAGTACAGGTGGGATGTTGTCTGTTGCCTCGTTGCTTATTGCCTCATGTACAAGCGATTCACTGTATGGTACCTTGAATGTTTTGTTTCTTTTTCTTCCACATAGTCTTAACACCCTTTGCCCAAATTAATTCCATGTGGCTACAATGACAGTGACACGTGAGTAAACGCAAAATGGTGTGACCGCATTCATGTGCAAGGAAGTCGTGTGTGAACGTTCTGTCACGTGACTGGTACAGTATAAATTAACGAGCTGCAGAAGATCGACACGAGTCTAGATTATACGATGCTTACTATTTTAATTTTTAAGCTGGGGAAAAATATCCACATTTCAGTTGTTTGTACTTGATGTTTTTTCTATAACACTTTCACTATAATTGGCAATGACCGACTTCGAAGCGAGCTATGACAAGAATTGTGAATCACATCACGAGGCTGGCAGCGTTCATCCAGAATGGTAATCACTGCTGTTTTACTTGCACGTAAATACAAGTTTATTCTCAGAAATAAAACAAGAAGAGTCAGCCTGCATAATAATTGACCTAGAATCTATCCCTATGAGAAATTTAAAACTGCCAGTACCATCAATAATTTTCCCGCATATCTTCTTGGAATCATTATAATTGACCCATGTTTCATCAAGGTAATACACTGTTGACCTACCTGCTTCTCTTGTATCGTGAATCTTTATATGGGATGTAGTTCGTGCTGCACCTGTATCATTTGTCTGAACTAAAAACTCTCTTCTTAACGTATCTGGAACCAATGTCTTTGAAAATTCTTTACCTTGACGAAGCGCTTACCATTGAAGCCTGCGTAATTGTAACACGTTTTTGTTATGTCAGGCATTCATCATTCACACGGATCTCTTTAAAACATCATTGTTAAAACTATCCATTTGTGTGTTACAGGTTCTTTGCGATTTCGATGCTTTCCGGCGACACGAAACCAACTGTTTCTACAGTTCCGACAGTCTTGACACTTCCCTTTACAATTCGCTTTAACAGTTCTTTACCGACTCCACATGGTTCTGGGGGCCGTTGTTGTGCTTTCAAATATCAACCGTAGGAGACGCGCTTTTAAATTCACGTTTGAAAAAGTTATAAATGAGTTAAATAATCCGCCTCGCCTGCTTGTGTGATGCACTTCACGTTTATTGCCGTCATATGACTTTTTTTTTTTTTTTAATCGCTCTTAAACATTTACGAGATACGCATTCACAGCTGTACTGCTGCAAGAAAATAAAGGAAAGAAAAAAATTGATGGTTGGATGGACAGTTCGGTTGTGGCGAAGTGCGGCAACAGTGCTGCACGTAGGAGCGAGATTCTCGCTCTCTGCTGGAACTCGCTGCTAGCCGCTCGGAAAGAGCATGAATATTAGTGGCCGCCAGTGGCTAGTGGAGGGGATGAGGAGAACAGCTGAAAATTGGGACGCCTTCTTACATGACACAGACAATAGGACTCTTCTGATTCGTCCAGACCGATGCTTCGACGTAAATATTGAAATTTCCTGCTACTATTAAAGTTTTGGAGCCAGTGCAGATACGGTTCTGGAGGAAGTACTTAGGTGCTTTCAGTTTACTCAGAATCGGTAACATATTTGTAGTATATGAAGCTACGATGTCTTCTGGTCAGAAGAAACTGATAGCACCTCTTTGTTTCGACAGATTATACTTCACCGTACCTGCACGTACCACCACCGTGCCACACAGAGTATGTTACTCTTGTGCCGTAGGTTTATAGAGAGACCAGAAAAAAAAGAAACCTGATATCAGTATATTTAACGAAGTCATTCATTACCGTGTATGTTACTCACCTCTAGGTGTGTGCACTGCTCTATTTGGGAGCTGAGGAAGCGTCGATAGCAGACTCTTGTCAACGGTTGAACCTGGAGGTCGTCCGTACTAGCGATACGACGAAGCGATTTCTCCACTCGGGGCAAATCTGCCTTTTAGTTTCATTGCTTAGGGGACAGACTGAAACGGCATAGCGTTGTCTCCCTTAATCCACAGAAAACACGATAAGAAATGTTACGTTCTTTCGATTAAATTACTGCTAAGAAAAGCCTTGGGATTATCGTAGTAATCGCAGTTCTTTCTACTTCACCGCGCTGTAATTCGTCACGGTCACGTAAACGGACAATTAAAATGGCCCGGTGTTTACAATAAATTGCTGTGAAAACAGCTGTAGGCCGGGAAATTCCGTTACAGCTGGGAACGGTGTTTCTCGCGACGGCATTCTTGTGCCAGGTCCGTGCTCTTGTCGAGATGAACTTTAGTAGCACTTCAGCATTAATTCAGATAGGTCCATCGCCTTTTTTTTTCGTCTCCGCATCACTATCGCCGTGCTGCCAGACAAGGTGTCGACGTCTGCGACGCTGTTCCCCAAAGTCGGGAAGCAGATGATTCGACGAACTGCTCTGCAGAACAGCCACTGTACAGGTTGAAATCATGTTTGCGAAATCTGATCTGTGCGGCCTCTATGATGACAGAAAAAGTAAAGCCCTTTCCTTATAGAAAGAAATCTGTCTATTCCTCGATATTTCGTTTTAAACAGTGCTCCAAATAGTTTTCCGTACAACGCCTAGCGAAATATTACGCTCAGATTAGGCAAGTATCAAACGAGGGAAGATGTTAGAAATATGGCGGGCTTCCCAGAATCAACTGTTCCCTTCGCTTCAGAGATGTTACATATATTCAGATCTCGGGAGGGCGTCTATCGCTGACAGTATGGTGACGTCATAACATCTTACTCACATTGACGAATAAGTCACACGCAACACAGATTCACCCTCAGGGAGCCCACTGTCATACGTGGACATACTCACACAGTCATACAAATGTTGAACACATGCCAGAAGGCTAAGTTCGAAGCTGCAGTAAAATGTTGACCTAATGGACCTGCAAGCTTCTCATTAAAGTAACATTTGAGAATTAGCTACTGGTGCCCAACTCAAACACACACATACTTCTGCATAAAGCCAAAAAGACAAACAATATCTCTATGCTTCACGGTTGAGACGTTTAACCACTCTCACGCCGTTTCCCTGAACAGAAAGGATGATAAATATTTTACAGTGATCGATTGGCTGATGGTCCATTCACCATTAACCAGAATTGTAACCACAGATATTCCGCTCACATAGACAAACAAAAATACTCTCGTGTAACAGTAGCATATTATTGTATATAACATTTTGTAACTATTGAAATTTGTACACATAGTGACAATTGACAGGCATGAACATAAGTGAGATAGAGAGATATAGTGTACATAAAAAGACAGAAATTTCGTAAGTGTACCTGTGTGATCGAAGATCATGTAACATAGTGTGCATCAGCAAAAAAAAATTGTTCCAAACTGACATCATGATAGGGAACCAGGATATCTTTAACATGAACATGTACATATAAAAAAAGAAGACTGAAAGCTATAAAGCAGAAAAATATACATGTATTTGACATTGAATTTCCAATCTCTAGTGTCTGAAATAAAGTTTGGGGGGCAAAAAAAACCACAAAAAAAAACAATGTTTTCACTAAAAGCACGAATGTTACTGTGTTCACGCAGTTGTGTGAGCAAGAAAAGAAAAAAAAAAAGAAAACAGTTGACCGTAACGTCCTTCGCATGCTAACGTCACACAACGAATCACTCAACACACGAATACTGCGACACTCGCCTGTGGAGCGGGATGGTGGTTCCTGGCGTGGAGAAAGCGGCGCCAGCTGGAAGCAGTGCGACTGGTGGTGTGGGCCACCAATCTAATGTTTCTGGGAACCAGGCGCGGCACCCGGAAGTTGCTCCAGTCATCCTGCACTCTCTGTAGCGGCACTGTCCATCGAGAAGAATCTCGTGGGGTGGTACGACAGCCTATTGTTGATGTGCAGCACAGTGCGGTACGGTGGCCAGCACACGTACGGGCTCTGATTGTATTGAGGACCGCAAGAATCGGGACAGAGCTGCAGGACAGGTAGTTGGACGTCCTAAGACAGTACACTTGGTCTTATCTAGAACGAAAAATTGCAATACGGGATTCTACTCTCAGAGTGACTGCAACACTCGTGGATTCATCTGATGGAGGATGAAACCAGGGTAGCAGATCGATCAACGTGGCCGATTGCTCGGAACTGCTCTCTGTAGGAGAGAACATAATCACGACAAACTGCAGGGGCGTGTCGTGACTGACAGCCGCCTCGCTCAGGCGTCTGCCTGCCGCTCGGCCTCCATTTACTCCACACCGACCACCGTGTAGCGTCAGTTCTCGTCCAGCAGTCACTCGCTGTTCGCAGTACCTGCGCAATACTTACGACCTTTCATAAAGAGTGCCTCCTCAAAACTTTTTACTAAAACAGCATTCGGAATTTGTAAAGATCGTATTTTGTACATTCCATAAAACAAATTAATAGAGACGAATATTTACATGAATACAACTGTTACACTAATACAACACAAAACTCTTATACTCTGCTGAGAGACTTTATAATTAATGCTTATTGTAAAGAATAGTGACTTAACCTATGGGCCCATTGTTAATACCAGGGTACGATTCATTAAGATACAGAGAGGCTCAAGTACTCCACCCGTAACTCTAAAATACTGTACGTAATCCCACCTGTGACATACCCGTCACTGGAGCATGTTCACAACTACTGCCGACTCTTTAACTTCACTAACTACGCTATCTACAGGCGCCACTGCACGTCCCTCACCGTCTCGGATCGCAGAGGCCTCGATCGATCCCTGAAACTGCTCAAGACACGGCGGACGCACACAAATAAACAATGAACACATATTAGACGAGATATAATTAGCTGCAATCGCCTTAGTAATGGAAATGAATAAAAATACTGTATGCAACTTATCGGCTACACCCGTTTACCATACGTACTCCCCCGTCCTGCCCCGCTGAGACAACTCGGTGGATGTTGCTGTCTCTGCCGTGGCCGATCGCTCAGTCGGTCGCTACTCATCTGAGATGGAACTGGATGTACACAAACTTACGGTGGAAAATTTACACACACAAAAAAAAAAAAAAAAACACGGCAGACTTGGCAAGTTACAATGCAAGGACTCTAACCTCTGTACACAATTTCTTGTGAATATCATACTTTTAGACTTCTCGTGTGTGCTAGGTCTCACACCGAGACACCAGTTACCGGACTTGTTGAGGAATTCCATACGTTCGGCATTGCACCGCTCACACGGTAAATCCCGACGACCGCTGACGCTCAGAGACGTGACGTACCACCGTACGAGAAACTCGCCACACTCCAGAAAGGTGCAACGCGCTGTGGCGTGCCCAACACGCCAACGAAGAGAAAAGCCTCACTGAAAGTAGGTGCAGCACCGCAGTTGTGTGCCCACGACAGCAGTGACGAATACCGCGCAAACAAACAAGTGGTGCAGCGCTGTAAGGCGTGCCCGGAACACTGTCGGTATGCACCCAGTAGCTCTTCCTCAACAAAGACTCAGTAATTGGTACGGTGTAAAGACAAAACACACGGGAAGGTGCACTCTGTGTTACCAATGACTCGGAAGAGTGGAGGCTCCCGCATGACATGGAAAGTACAGAACAGTCAGTTAGACCGACCCTTCGTTTTCGGAGTTAACAAAGAATGCGGAAGGTCCACATGTCGCCTCGTAGCCCCTACAAGTTACACATGTACATGTTAAAGAATATAAATAAAATCAAAGTACCACACTTAATGTCTAATACGTACACATCAGAAAGATGTCTATTTTACAAATGTTTCCCTTTTGTTTCACACACAGGCAACACTTTTTCTCTGTACAAAAACTACGTTCTTGCGCTCCTCACATTTCAACATATGTAAACGGCTCTGTCCGAGTATTTGTGCGGATTTTCCACCCCGAGTCCAAACCGCGCGGTCCTGGCTTCAAGCTCGCCCTCCACTTCTGTTTCGGTGATTGGAACTCGGGTTAGGACCACGTATTTCGATTCACTCGTCCCGCTCTTCATGTGAATCTCTGCGCCTCCAGCTCGTGTCGTACTGGCGGGTATCGTTTTGTCTCTGCAAGTTACTCTGCCGCCCCAATTTTGTCTCTTATAGTCCTGCCTCCCTCATGTTCCACCACGCTGATGGATGTTGTTATTGCGCGGTGCTCCACGAAAGTCGCCATTGTAATACTTATTTTGCCCTTTCCTTCCATCATGCGCTGCTTCTTTTTCGAAAATTAACTCATACTCGCGCAGAAGGCTTTCCAATGTTTCGATATTCGCTCCGTACTTTCCTACAAGCGCTAGCTGGTAGTTGCTCGGCAGTTTCGCGAAACAGAACTTCATTATTTCACCATCTCTACGTGGCACATCAAGAAACTGATTCTTTCTAATTAAAGCCTCGAAGAGGCCTGACGCCTGCGGATATGGACACAAAATGATTTCTTGTTTTATTCGGTCTTGCACTTGGCGCGATCAATGCTTTCCCAGTAACGCGTCGGTGAATTCTGGGTACATTCGGCATGTACCTGCAACACTAAGCATTTTCTCAGCTGCCGTGCCCTCGATGTGCCCGCAGATAAATTCTAATTTTGTTGTCAATGGCCAAGATATTAGTAGCGTGTTAGAAAATTGCGACAGCAAAATTTTTGGGTGAAGTCAGCCTCCATTTTCCCGGAAATTTTGGAATTTGAGGACCGATAAAATGTGTTTGTAATCAAAGTCTGGTACCTCTTGAACATTTCTATTGGGCGTAGTATGACACGCGCCCGTCTCTTTGACGCGAACTGACACCTCCTGGTTCTGCCCCACAATGATACTGGAACTGAGCGTCAGCTGTGGCGGCCGGGCTGCAGTTTTGCAGCCGTGCGCTCCCTGGGCTGCAGAGCGCGCTTCGTACTCGACTGCGTCGCGCCGAGCCGGCCGCCGCCTCTGCACGCTGTGTACCAATTTGTACTCGGCGTTCCCGGCGCGCCACATCTTTTTCTACGCTTCCACACCTTTGGGTGGTACCCGCAACGCGTTCTTCAACGCTTTCCATTCTTTGCGTTGTGCTCGCAGGTGCTTCCTTCCACTGGGCTTTCATTGCATCGATTCCTATTGCATTCATGTGTCCAATTCGCCTAGCGATTCTTGCACGGTTATTTGCGGTTTTGGCCAATGTTTTGGCGCCAGCTGCCTCTACCCTTACTAATTCAGCATGTCTCTTCGCTTCGGTGGCCCTTTTCTTGGCTTCGACACTCGTCTTACCGACCTCTGCTATTTCATACCACATAATCGGTACTGTTTAGTTATGCGGCTCTGATGCTGCTGTCGCGATTTTGTATGTCGCGTGCTGGCATTCCAGTGACGTGGCGGAATATAGGCGGATGATCGGGCTTGGGACTCATTCAATGACATACGTGTAGCGTACATAAAAAGAGTACAATTTAAGCAGTGCTGGTTGAGCAAGGTTTCCCACCGAGCAACGTTATACCGGGTGCGGAACAACAATTTGACCAAAAGTGCAGGGCGGAAAGACAGTATGAAACGTAAGAATGTGAGTGTCGTAACTAAGGGTCGCACATGCGTATTTTCGGCGCTATAGGAACGTAATTAAAATCTGACATAGGGACGTCTTTACTCAAAATGAAAGGTAATCCACAGAAAATGTACGCGTGAACACAGTCTTTCGACTAATCAGTCTTCAGAACGAGAAAAAGCAAAACGTAGATCATCGCATACACGTTTATCATACTTAGCCGACGTACGAGACAGTACTTCTTTAGAAATGCAGACAATCACATGTCCATGTTTCATGTAGTAGTAAATGTATAAATGTCGTGACACAAGCGTTTGTTACGTTATTATGGGGCAACATACGAGACCCTACACCATAGGTATTAATGAAAAGAGAGACAGTGCGCCGTTGCTCAATTCCCAATGCACGGAAAATGAAACATAACTTTTAATGGCGTCGGTCGCATTGCGCCTATCATCGTGAGTAGAGGCGAAATAATTTTATGGCGTCTGTGATGTGGAAGTGATGGCTCAGAGACCGCTCAATAGTGTGATATCAAGTTGTCTCTGTATCTCCATATACACCTGTCACACACTAACCTATGGAGCCAAGTTGCCCTCATTTGTCCTCCTGTCAGAGGCAACCCGTATTCTATTCATTCACGGTTTAGACTGTACTGAAATGTGGTGAATTTTGCCTCTACGCCGCCATCAAGGTGTTTGATACCTGCTGCGAGTTCCCATGTTTGTACTGAGCAGTCAAGATGAACGGTACGACAGAGACGACGACTACACGGGAAACAACATTCAGATGGCGAAAATTTGGGAAACCGTTTTCTTCTAATGATGTGGTTACATGTTAAACGTTATTCGACTTTGCTACGGCGAACAAACGTCAATGTCTCGAGCTTCATAACTTTTACACTCATGGTCTGTGCAATGCAGCTATCCTTTGACGAAGCGATCTTATCAGTCTTTTTGTAATACGAAGTGGAGACATTAACAAGTAGTGGAGAGTACGGAATCCTGGCAGACGCCAGTGGGGTCATGATGTGGGGGAGGGTGAGGAGAAGACTGCACGTAAAGGGATGTTCAAAAGCCTCGTGCACGGCCATTGAAGCGTACGCAGCTGATTGATTAACCGATCAGGATTACGCTCGTTGCGGGAAGATGTGTGAGATGGGCACTGCTGCAAACACATTTCACCAAAAAGTATTATGCGTTTAGGCACGGCGACAAAACTTCTCAAACGCTACAGACCCATCCACACGGCCGTGCACAGGGGATGTCTTGTCTCCGGCCACTGTTTGCCGTAGCCCTCGCCACTAAACGAGAGGCTGGCTGATCTATAAGCACATTTCCAGGATCGATATCGCAATGTTACGTGATAAGACAGAACTGGTATTGGCAGATCGATTTGCAAATACTGCCCTACGTACTGTGTAGTAGCAGTCCTACTATTTGACGTTCACAGATACGCTCCCCTACGTAAGTATATTACTGAGAAGTCGGAGATTCGAATACCAGATAACAATTCTATCATCACAAATGTCCCGCAGATGTGTTTGTCCCGTATTACGCAATGACTTCGAGAGAGTATGTAGACGTACAATTCGCACCGATCTGTGGTACAGCGTTGCGATGTCGACTGTTGAAACACGACGAATGGCACGTCTAATAAGAGGAAATAAAAATGACAGCTTTTGTTTTCGTGGTCATTCAAAAACATTTCGGAATTGTTTTAATATATACCAAGAATGTGAAACAGACTACGGTGGAATTTCGAGATGTAAGACGCTGCAGGAATATTATTAGCATGTTGCCAACAGAGAGCACGTGATCCGTTTGACGAGGCGAACACAAAGCCACGAGGAGTATAAGGTCTGCGCTCATAGCCCGGACAGATATCCGCCATCGGACAGATATCGGCCATTTGCACGCTTTCATAGAGGTTTAATACCTACACTAGAAGAAAAAGTGTCTTATTAAACGGAAAGAATCACCTCTTCAGAAAATCATGGGTCTTTTTAGAGTACTTAATATATTATTCTAGTCAGAAGCAAAAAGGCCATGCTCACTCGATTTCACAGCTAGCACATGTGGCAATGCAGAGCCGTTCGTAATGAATGAGGCGAGTGTGTGGGTGTTACGACGTCACCTTAGTGTATGAGCAACATCCGCCTGCAGTGGCCTTTAGATAATCAAGTGCTGTCCCCCCCCCCCCTCCCCCCACCCAAAAGAAAAAATGCAGAGATACTCACTAACCTCTTGATAGTACGAGATAAAATAATAATAACAACTATTTCTTTTCGCGTCGCAATGGAAAAACGCCATAATAACGAAAACATGTCAAGCAGTCAACTCTTACAACACAAGTAAGGCCTGAATAAATTCGTCTCCGATGCAGATATGACGGCGGTGAGTTTCCTGCTCTGCTAATGGTGCATTTGCTTGCCGACGGCCACCAAAACGTGTGAAAACAGAGAGGGTATTACGAAAGCTGAATATGCTTAGGACGATAATGCGGGAAAACAGTTAGCAATAAGCATAAATATTCGCTGTAGTATTTTAGGCAAAATTAGTTACGTTATTTAGATTCAGGTAAAACTAAGGTACATCAGTTCCGTGGAAAGACAGGCCGCAGAGGTGGGAATGTACAGCAGAAACTTGTACCGTCACCACGGCTACCGTCTTTCCTTGAGAAGCTACACAGGATCTCCGAGACTCGCAAACGTTTCAGGCATGGTGGAAGCAGTGCCGCAGACATCGACGCCTTCTTTGGCAGCACGGCTGAAGCCGGCTGGTCCAGAAAGAGACGATGGAGAGATTCGTCTGAATCTTGATTTCTTATTCAAATCTAACGCGGCAAACACGCCGAAAGCATTTGTGTCCAGAATGCCGCTGCGAGGCACTCCGTTCCCAGTTGTAACAGTACTGCTTTGGCGACATTTCAAAAATTCACGTCTTTGTAATTGTTCGTTTATCTATTGCTGAAGAAACGAAAACCTCTGAACTAATCATGATGATGAGTTTACGAAATGTCTAGCTTTGGAAAGAGAACGATTATGGAAATTATTGTGGCTTATATCAGGTAGTATCATTTTCTGATGACGAATACGACAGGTTGTTACTATTGCAACGAACGACGACTTTCCACGTCTGCATACGAGTTTTACCCTCTGTTTCACAGCAATATATCATTGTCACTCCTTCTTAACAAACCGGTGGTCGAAGCTCACTTAACGTTTCTCAATACAACATCATAGTTAGGAAGAAAGAAGACGATAAATATTTATAGCTCGTCCATTACTATTGCGAAAATATTGAAATGCTTTGAAATGCAAACAGAGTGCGTAATATAGCATACAATCGTTTGTTATACAGAGGTGGAAGTGTTATGAAAGCATGTCTCCACAAATGATTAGTGGATGTCGGTAGCATGTTATTCCGATTGGACAGAACATTTAACTTTGGCGAGTTTGTGTGTGGAAGGCCAAAGCCTAAATGTGGGTTTATATAGACTGAACACATTCATGTGTGCACCACCAACGTTACTTATCGTTTAATGGTATACTCGCTTCTAACTTCGATAAATGTAAAGTTTGATTGGTGGTTGTGCATTTACTATCCTTTTTCCGTTTTCATTTTCTCCATAAAACCGTTATTATTCGCAAGAAAGTTAAAACGGCCGACATTGTGGAGCGCCAGCAGCAACAATAGGTCGCTGAGGCAGCGACAAACCTCTGTGGGCTGCAGCAGACGCAGAATTAGCGGAAAAATAAACTCAGCCTCTATCTTTCTACGATCTGCAAGCGCGATCAAAAGTGCCCAACGTCAGTGCCGTCTCACTATGCGAATCCGACGCCGGTTTTACGATTTTGTGTAACCCGTGCTGGCGTTCGGGTGGCGTCCCTTTTGGAAGTCAATCTGTGACGTGTGTGAAAAAACGCAAACGTAAGCAGTGGCAGTTGGGCGGGGTTTTGTCATCCTGCACTGTTACACATTATCAGACATGACCAGCTGCTGACCGCAGTCTCAAATCTTCGATAAAATGAAAGTGCTTAAAACCGTAAAATGATGGAATGCTGTGGTAGTGTTTTTTTCCTTCAAAATACAATACGAAATCCGGCATCGGTGACCATGTTTCGGGAGTCGATATGATAGTGTTTACCTGACGAACCAGAAGCGGTAGCGGCGGATCTGTTTATAAAAAGCACATTCGTTAGCTGTTTGTAGAACTGTTAATTAGCGTTTATATTTTGTTTGACAGAATGAAAGCGATTATTAACATACTGTTACTCTTTCGAAGCGGAAACACAGAGAATCAAATATCTTATTTTTACGCTTAACATTTGTCTTCCGTTCGACATTTATAATTTTCTGCAAAAAGATATCAGAATTTCCGTGTCCATTACTATATACAAGGTCCTTGAACGTTGAGTGACAGAATGGCGCCCGTAGACATCTTTTTCGCGCTGTTATTCCGTTTCAACGTCTTATTCCTTATATCAAAGCTTAATACGGCAAGTCGCATGCTGCCACCTGTCGGCCAGCGACTACACTGCGTCCTCTGTAACTCCTTCCGCAGTTACCTTCTTCTGCAACACGGGGCGCCATCAGAACGTCTTTCGATAGCGCTCTTTGGGGTGCGAATCATGCACTTCCAAGAAATAAAAACAGAACATTCGTACATAAAAATCTATTGTAGTGGGCAACGAGGGAGGGCTGTAGCCTATTTGTATGAAAGAAGGTAAAATGAGGCAACTGTGAGCCGACAAGACTGCCACATCAAAGAAACGGGCGGCTGCGATTTTAAATCCGCCTCCACACAGCACCAGAGAATGTCGTATAACGCAGTCAGGAGCCGTAGAATAAATTTTACACTGTTTTCGTTCTCGAGCGAAGCGTTACTCAGCGTATTAAAACATGAAATAAGTTTATATTTTTTGTTTCTTTTGAAAATAATGGAAAGAAGTAGATTCTTTTTTCGTCACATTCCAACATTACCTGAAACATCATTTTTTTCCTGAGAGGAAGAAATTGATTTCAATGTCTGAAACCACTATGTTTCCTGCGAGGTGCACTTTTCAACTACTTAAAATATAACGCGGCATTATTTTTTATTTAGTTCTTCAGTAAAAAGGCACCAATCGTGGCATGGAGTAACAAGAGGCATAAGCAGTTAGGTGCGACGATGGAAGATACATTATCTGAATGGAGAAAGAGCCAAATTAACAACCGGCGGCAGTCTTCAGAGAAAGCGGTCGCGGATCACGTGTTGCGAGCGATCGACTGTCTGGCGGATCTTGAAACGGCAAATCTGAACTACATCGACAGCAGCGGGAGGCAAAGGCCGGGCAAGTTCTGTTACGTAGGAGGACTACCCAGAAATCTGTGGGCGGCGATATGGCACCGGGTGGACAGATTAAAATCGGCGTAACTGGTCAGTGAGTGGGACACGTTACTGGAATGCATCTTACAACTGGCAGCAGACGCGAAATGACGTCTGCCGTTTTGCGTAGAAGATCAAAATCGCAGCATTCATTTACACTATGCAGTACTTAACTCGGTTCGCCCTTTTACTAAATATTCAGTTTATACAGTAAAGTATGAATTACATGCAAAGGTAATTGTAAAATCATTCCTGTGTCGGAAAAGGAATTGCTGTGGCTGGAGGAATTGTTTCCTGGATGATTGCGTGACAGACGCAAGACTGCTTTCTCGTCTGAGCATTTTGCTAATTCCTTACCTAAAAAAAATACGAGAGTGGTAGTAGAAATAGTCAACTTCGTCATGAATTACAGGCTAGGTAATGTGTAGTTCATTGGAAATAGTACAATTCCGTTGTGTTTAAAATGAAACTTGGCAAGTACGATAACTATAGTGAGTTTGTCTGTGGAGGGCCCAACTTAAAACCTGGGTTTCTGTAATTGCAGGTAACTCAATCGCATCACGAAAGTTATCATTCAAAATTGTCATCGCATTAAACTACCAGAAACGTACTGTTTGATTCCGAGTTGGCTCATTCGTTACTTCTTTCTGTTTTCATTCCTTTAACAGAATCCCAGTTACTCCGGAGAAAGCCTGAATCTAACTGCCATCATCCCGTGGCGCCAACAGCAACAATCGACCGCTGATGCAGCGACAGTGCTCTGTGGTCTCCGGGAGACGGAGAATTAACGGAAAGATAAACTCGGCTTCTACATTACTATGATCTGCAATTGCGATTAATGTCCGAATGGGCTTACAACCAGTACAGTGTCACTATGTGAATCTGGTGCTGGTTTCGTGATTTTGTGGATCGCGCGCTGGCTTTCCAGCGACATGGCGGAATATAGGCGGACAAGCTGGCTTGGTGTTATTCAGTGACATATGTGTAACGAACGTATGAAGCGAATAATTGAAACAGTGCTATTTGAGCGAGGTTTGCCATCCAGCACCGTTATACAGGGCGTGGAGAAACAGTTTGACCAAAAAAGGAGGGCGGAAGGACAGCATGAAACATAGGAATGCGTGTATGGCACCTAAGAGTCGTAAATGCATATTTTCAGCGCTACGGGAACGTAATTGAAATCTGCCATACTGAGGCCCTTGTTCAAAATGATAGGTATTTTCCAGAAAATGTATACGTAAACAGAATGTTTGGACTAACCAGTCGTCACGACTAGAACAAGATAAATTTCAAGCGTCACAAACACGTGTATCGCATTTAGCTGACGAACGAGACAATACTTCTTCAGAAATGAGGACAATCACATGCCCATGTTTCTTGTTTGAGTATATTTAAAAAAAGTGAAAAATGAGCCACCACTTCATTAACAGGAGTATGTATCGAAAATGTTGCAACTGACCACCGTTTTCATGCTGCCGCAGCGCCTTAAATGTTTAACTGCGACCTGCATTTTCTATACTCAGATTCCTTCGTTTGACGCTTTCTTTGTGCCCTACACTTTTGGTCAAATAGTTTTTCCGCCCTGTATATGCCAGACGATGCGTTACAGAATGTTGTTCGCATTCTCAGGAGTCCAGTACACTTAATCGTTCGTAGGATGTTCTAACAACGGCAAAATGTCAGAATACGTTGGTAGCGATTTGTAACTTTAAAGTTCAGTAGACAGTAACTATGTAAAAGGAAATGTGACACGTATAACGAGGCACTACGGAATTAGACGTGTAATATGTTTTCTGATTAGAAAAAGTTCTCTAGTGGAGCGGTAACCGCATAAATATCGTGACAAGTGTGTCTGTCACGCTATTATGGAGCAACGTATGAGACCCCACAGAATCGGTATTAGTGAAAGCATGCACCGTTGGTCAGTTCCCAAAGCGTTCAAAATTAAACAAAGCACCTAACTGGGTCTATGACATTGGTACTATCGTCGTGAATGAAGACGAAATAAATTTATAGTCTCTATGATGTGGAAGTGTGGATTCAGAGACTGATGAATACGGTGAAATTAATTTCTCTCTCTCTCTCTTTTTTTTTTTTTGATAAATATCTACGTCACTATGCAACCAAGTAGCCCCTATTCCTTCTCCTGGCCAGAGGCAAACACTATTCTACTTATTAACTGTTTTGACAATACTGAAATGTGGTGGATATTGCTTCTAGCCCTGCACCGAGGCGGGCTAACAGAATCGGATACCTGCCGCGAGTTTCCATGTTTGTACTGAGCAGTCAAGATGAAAGGCGCGACAGAGACATCGACTACGCGGGACACAACATTTAGATGACCAAAATTTCGGAAACCAATTTTCTGTTGTGACGGTTACATGTGAGACCTTAATCGATCCCACTAGCCGGAAGGAAAGCCTGCGGTGCGCTCCAAGCTTCATACGTTTCACACCCATGGACTCCGCTGAGCAACTGTCGACAATGAAACAAACTTGGCGGTATTGTGAAAGGAAGACGTCAACAAGTAATGTAGAGTACGAATTCCTTACGGACGCCAGTGAAAATATAAGATGGAGAAGTGTGAGGAGCAGATCACACGTAAAGGGATGTTCAAAAGTCTTATCCAGGCCCATTAAAGCGTTCGTGGCTGCTTTATTAATACACCGGAATTACGCTCGTTGTCGAAAGAAATACGAGGTGGGCACTGGTGGAAGTGTTTTGCACCTGAAAAGATTAGGCGTTTGGATGTGGGCAGAAGATTTGGAGTAAATTCACATTCACACCGCTGTACGCAGGGTTATGGGACGTTTTTGTCACCATCCACTGTTGTGAGCCGGAGGCTGTGCCACTAAGCGAGAGGCGGCTGTGGTTGTAGGGACACATCCAGCATCGATATCGCAGATGTAGAATGTATTAACAGTCCTACTATTTTACTGTCACTCACAAAACGATTTGAAGGCCGCATACACCTCCCCAAATATGTATATAACCGACAAATCAGAGATTCGAATACTAGATAATAATTGTATCATAACGAATTTCCCGCAGATGTGCTTGTCCCATACTGGGCAATCATTTAGAAAGAGTACGTAGACGTACAAATCGCACTGGCTCGTGGGACAACTTTGCGATGTCGACTATTGAAACACGAGTGATAGCACGTTTAATAAGAGACAAGCAATATATAATAACTTTAGTTTTACGTGATAACAATAGGACACTACGGCAGAGTTTCGAGATTGGCCGAAGGTACGGAACACGGTTTGTGTCCAAAATTTTGCAGAGGCCGGCGTGCAGCTTGTAACGCATTCAGGCACCGTGAACAAAGCTCTTGTGGCGTTGGTTCTCGCGACCGGCTCTGCCCAGCAACAGGACAGAAGAATATGGATGACAAGTTTTTTTGTTTTAATTTTCTGCCGCCTTCTCAGTGAATTACTGTTTGACTTGAACGTGTTCTTTGTCCTCACAGGTGCAGTGTGTAAAGGTTCTGGGTAGATATATTTTAATCTGTTTCCAGTTACGATTGGAATCTGTCGAAACAGAGAAGCAACTGCTGGACTCTCTGCGTTTATATTCCGCATCGGCACAAAGATGATGACATTGTCGACAATTTTTTATGCATCTTCACAATCGATGTCTGTTGACAATATAGACGCTGATAATGCGTATATGATTAAGACTTGGCCGTGACTCAAGACGAATCTTTCTAGCCGTTACAAGTCTTCATAACCTTGGAGCGTAAAACGTAACTACTGTTAACACACAAAGCGTATTATCCAGGTGAGCGCAATAAAACAGAATCTCATGCATTAACTGACCCGGATAAAAATGTTATGACGGTGTTTTTTGACGATTTCTATACTTGTTTTCTGGAAGATTTTCTGACACAACCTCCTCCTCCTCCTCAGAAATTTGGGACAGCATCAGCTGGAGGCAGCTGTGACAGAAGGCCAGCCATGAATGTGCGGACTGCGAGACAGCACTGTTCGATTGCTTTAAAATGGAGCAGCTGGCCAGCGGCTAGGCGTGTGATTCGCATGCTGGAACGGACGCGCATCTCGTGAATGGCGGGCGACGCGATGTGCTGCTGTGGCCAGTAGCAGAACGATCGATTAGATGTACGGCATTTATTTGTTTTGATAACATATTGAAGCAGTAGCAGAACAAACAGTACACCATTTAAACGCTAAAACTTAATAACAGGACAAATCTTTTGCAATACTAAACGCATCGTCTTAGTGAGAATACTGTAAGGCCGAGCTCTGTCGAAGGCAGGGGCTGCACGTGTGGCGCTGCAGAGTCGGCCGAGATAAACAGGGCGTGTGTGTCCGTGTTGTGACGTCACGGTTGTGTACCACGTAACGTGGCCTGCCGCGATGGAGACAGAATGTGCGTACACTTTCCAAATTAGGTGTCTACATCTGCTTATTATGCGTTTCCCGGGCTGGGTGGACGGCAGTGAATTATCAGCACTGCTTACTATACAAGTGCTTGCAGACCGTCTCAAACACACGTGAAACAAAAGTCGTTACAGTCTGCCCGGTGGCGGAGCACTGAGGAATGGTTGGACACTCTTCTTTCAAAATGGAGAATTTTAACCCAACTGACACCACAAGCTGCGCACCAAACCTGATTCAAAATCCTTGCACGGGTTGAAAGCAGGGATGCGTGTCGGTAGTCAGGTATAAAACGCTACGAATGGCGAAGATTTTGAGACGACAGGATGTTAATTTCTAACTCAGTATACGGGCGTCCTCCATCAGTAACGTATTCGGTTCTTCACGCTTCATCTCTCGATACTGTGTCGGTATCTCTACTGGAGTATGCAGAGATCGTAGCCTCTTATTCTGTGTAAATTCGGACACCACGGATGTTATTTCTTAAAGCATAACAACACACGTCACACGTACTCCTGAGGGAACGGCCAGAAAACTATATGCTTCCCACCAGGCCGATATTTGCTCTTCTGTAGAAGCGGCCAGCTAAATGAGCCACAGTCCAACATGAACAGGAATTCTGTCGTTTGTGTGTGTGTGTGTGTGTGTGTGTGTGTGTGTGTGTGTGTGTTGGGGCTTATAGGCGCTTAAGATCGAGGTGATCAGCGCCCTGACACACATTAAAAGGAACGAATGTGGACACACCTAAGAAAACTGAAAAACACACTCAAAGAAAGCAGGAAAAGAAGGAAAATACTATATAAGAAAGTAAAACCGAAGGAAAGGGAAAACATAGCAACAAGAATGCCACAGGAAATTGTCATTGGCTGGCCACTGACATAAAATATGGGCGAGCTTGTCACACAGTGAACAAGTTAAAATCCACTCCCTAAAATCTTTGTAAAAACATTTGACATGGCACACAACTGTAAAACTTTAACCACATTGGTCCGAGTGTTGCCTAAAAGAGATGGCAGGTCCGCCGGCAAGTCAGCCGCGGCCCGCTGGTCAGAAAATAAAACGCAGTCCAATAAAACGTGGCGCACAGTGACCTGGACGCCGCAAGCACCACACATTGGAGGCTCCTCCCGCCGGAGCAGGAAGCCGTGCGTCATAGGGCTGTGGCCTATTCGAAGCCGCGTGAGGAGAACCTCGTCCCGTCGACGGGGCTGAAAGGAAGTACACCACACACGCGTTGTGGGCTCGACTACACGGAACTTACTGTCAGCCACTTCCAGCCACTCACCCTCCCACCGACGCATGACTCGTGAGCTCAACAGCGAGGTGAGTGCGTGCAAGGGGATAGCACACTGAGATACTTGTGGGGCGAGACACGCCTCCTCGGCTGCGAGATCTGCCCTTTAATTCCCAGCAATGCCGACATGCCCCGGAACCCAGCAGAAAGCTACAACCTTCCCCAGTCGCTGTGGTCGTAGGAGGGCATCCTGCATGGTCTGGACTATTTTGTCTGCCGGAAACAAACGTTGCAATGAGTAAAGGGCACTGAGTGAATCGGAACAGACAAGAAATTTAGGAGAGGAAGAAAGTGTCATCTGCTCCAGTGCCCGCAAGATCGCAGACAATTCTGCATCAAAGACAGTAAAAGTCTGACCCTGAGGACGCGATGCGGAGAAACAACTGAGCAACCTACGGAATCCCCTTGATTCGACCCATCCGTAAAAACAGCTACATAGTCGTGGTGCTCAGATAAAATGGGAGAAAATGCTGCATTAAAAACGCTGGCAGGAGTGCAATATCTCTTGTACTGCAATAAATCTAAAATCACACGGGGCCTCTTCAGTGACCAGGGTGGCAGGCGGTTGAAACCCAGGATTTGGGGTTGTACAGACTCCACACCGAGGGACTCGAGCACACGTTGCACACGTATCCCAAACGGCAACGTAGCCCGGGGACGGCGGGAAAAAAGGCGGTCCAAAGGTGGACGGCAACAAGACGGTGGGCAGGCGAGCTGGGAGCTGCAAGGATCTTACAAGCCTGGCGCACCAGCAGGGGCTGCCGCCGGATGGTAAGTGGCGGTTCGCCAGCCTCAGCACAGAGGCTGGGTACGGGGCTGGTCCGATAAGCAGCCGTGGCCAGTCGGATCCCAGCACGGTGGACAGCGTCAAGGATCCGCAAATGAGACGGCATCGCTGACCCATATACTGTGCACCCATAGTCCAGCCGTGAGCGCACAAAAGCTCCACAAAACTGAAGGAGTCGCGCCCTGCCCGCTCCCCAAGACCTGTGGCTGAGGCACTTGAGGATGTTCAGTGCCTTCAGCGTTCTGGCTTTCAAGTCACGTAGGTGTGGCAACCTGGAGTCAAAAATTAGGCCCAGAAACCGCACTGTGTCTCTAACATGTCGGACAGTATCCCCCATATGCAAGGCAGGCAACGTAAAAAGACGACGAGAACGGTTTAAATGAACACAAACACACTTATCGGCAGGAAACCGAAAACTCGTCTTTGCAGCCCACTCCTCTAACCGCCGCACTGTTAGCTGCAATTGACGGCTCGCGGATGCAACACTGGAGGAGGAACAGAAAACAGCAAAGTCGTCCACAAACAAGGAGCACTGTACTGGACTCCTCACTGTAGACGTTGTACTGTTTATGGCTATGGCAAAGAGGGTAACGCTTAAAACACTGCCCTGGGGGACACCGTTCTCTTGCTCAAAGCTGTCGTTTGTGAAAATAACGAATTGTCAGGACAGTGTGTGAAACGTTTGCTGTCGTTCCACCTCGCTAAATGCAACAAGGATAGATACCGGATTAGCACTGCGAGTCTTGGGGAAATTAGCTTAGCTGAATTGCTACACGTGTGACGCTAATGCGACCGGAGATGCGTCGTTGATATGAGTGCTTAATACTGCAACTGTCTTATCCACCTTGTTTCGAACCTCGACACGGCAAGGATAGATGCACTTGCCGTCTACATGTGTGTGTCTATGGTCTAAGGTATGAAACGCTGTGTGTGTCCAAAGTTTCACATGCGCCAACGAGCGCCGTACAACGCAAACAGGCGCCGTAAAATACACTCCTGGAAATGGAAAAAAGAACACATTGACACCGGTGTGTCAGACCCACCATACTTGCTCCGGACACTGCGAGAGGGCTGTACAAGCAATGATCACACGTACGGCACAGCGGACACACCAGGAACCGCGGTGTTGGCCGTCGAATGGCGCTAGCTGCGCAGCATTTGTGCACCGCCGCCGTCAGTGTCAGCCAGTTTGCCGTGGCATACGGAGCTCCATCGCAGTCTTTAACACTGGTAGCATGCCGCGACAGCGTGGACGTGAACCGTATGTGCAGTTGACGGACTTTGAGCGAGGGTGTATAGTGGGCATGCGTGAGGTCGGGTGGACGTACCGCCGAATTGCTCAACACGTGGGGCGTGAGGTCTCCACAGTACATCGATGTTGTCGCCAGTGGTCGGCGGAAGGTGCACGTGCCCGTCGACCTGGGACCGGACCGCAGCGACGCACGGATGCACGCCAAGACCGTAGGATCCTACGCAGTGCCGTAGGGGACCGCACCGCCACTTCCCAGCAAATTAGGGACACTGTTGCTCCTGGGGTATCGGCGAGGACCATTCGCAACCGTCTCCATGAAGCTGGGCTACGGTCCCGCACACCGTTAGGCCGTCTTCCGCTCACGCCCCAACATCGTGCAGCCCGCCTCCAGTGGTGTCGCGACAGGCGTGAATGGAGGGACGAATGGAGACGTGTCGTCTTCAGCGATGAGAGTCGCTTCTGCCTTGGTGCCAATGATGGTCGTATGCGTGTTTGGCGCCGTGCAGGTGAGCGCCACAATCAGGACTGCATACGACCGAGGCACACAGGGCCAACACCCGGCATCATGGTGTGGGGAGCGATCTCCTACACTGGCCGTACACCACTGGTGATCGTCGAGGGGACACTGAATAGTGCACGGTACATCCAAACCGTCATCAAACCCATCGTTCTACCATTCCTAGACCGTCAAGGTAACTTGCTGTTCCAACAGGACAATGCACGTCCGCTTGTATCCCGTGCCACCCAACGTGCTCTAGAAGGTGTAAGTCAACTACCCTGGCCAGCAAGATCTCCGGATCTGTCCCCCATTGAGCATGTTTGGGACTGGATGAAGCGTCGTCTCACGCGGTCTGCACGTCCAGCACGAACGCTGGTCCAACTGAGGCGCCAGGTGGAAATGGCATGGCAAGCCGTTCCACAGGACTACATCCAGCATCTCTACGATCGTCTCCATGGGAGAATAGCAGCCTGCATTGCTGCGAAAGGTGGATATACACTGTACTAGTGCCGACATTGTGCATGCTCTGTTGCCTGTGTCTATGTGCCTGTGGTTCTGTCAGTGTGATCATGTGATGTATCTGACCCCAGGAATGTGTCAATAAAGTTTCCCCTTCCTGGGACAATGAATTCACGGTGTTCTTATTTCAATTTCCAGGAGTGTAAAATAAAGCTTTCGTGGCGTTCGTTCTCGCGTTCGGCGCTGCCCAGAGGCATGACAACAATATCGCTGACGCAAGGTTTTTTTATATTTTTATCACCTTTCCAGTAAATTAGTTGTTAGTTTCCATACGGTGCTCTTCTTCACAGGTGCAGTGTGTTAAGGCCGTTGAGAGATCTTTTTCCTTATCCGTTACCAGATACGAATGCAGTCTGTAGAAAAACAAGGACAACAGCTGGACACATTGCCACGAAGTAAAACATGTTCTCATACTGCGATGATATTCCACGTCGATGCGAAACAGACGACGCTGTCAACTTGTTTATTAAACCTTGACAATCGATGGGTGGTGACAACATATCTGCTAATCCTATGTGCTTGTTTAAGGTTCCGCCTCGGGTCGAGAGGAATTTTTCTAGCCATGATACGTTTTCAAAGCCGTGGAGTGTAAATAAGTTCCATCCCTTACCGCTACGCATATTCTGCACCACGTGTGTCATTAAAGTGAGCATAATATAAGTAGCACAAGCGTTAACTGGCTGGGATAAAAAGGTTCTGAAGGTATTTTTTGACGATTTCTATGCGTGTTTTCCGGAAGATTTTCTCACAGAATGGTCTCCTTCTTAGGATTGTACGATACCATCAGCTGGACGCAGCTGAGACACAAGTCCATCCATGTAGGTGCGGTGTGCGAAAGAGCACACTTCGAATGCATTACAATGTTACAACTGCCGGCGACTAGATGTGCGATTCAAGTGTGGGAATGGACACGCATCTCGCAAGTGGACGGCTACGCCAGGCTCTGCTGCTCGTAAATATTAATCCCAATTAGGGATTCACTCTCTATCAGATGATGCATATACATTTTTCCCCCGTTTTCGTTTGTTTCAGAAAACCGCCATTATTCGCGGGAGACTTAAAATTGACATCGTTCCGCGTGGTAGCAGCAACTATCAGTCGCTGAGGCAGCGACAAAGCTCTGTCGGTTGCGGGACATGGAAGACTAAGGGAAATAGAAATTCATCTTACACTTTACTACTGTCTACATTTGTGATTAACTTTTAAATATGCACATAATCGGTACAGTGTAATTACGCGGATCTGATACTGGTTTCGTGATTTTATGCGTCGCGTGCTAGCGTTCCAGTGACGTGGCAGAATATGGGTGGCAGTCAAATGTTCAGCGTTCGTAAAAAATGAATAATTTAAGCTATTCTGGTTCAGCGAAGTTTGCCATCCGGCGTCGTCATACAGGGTGCGGAAAGGCAGCATGAAATACAAAAATTTGAGTATAGCAACTAGGATCCGCGATTGAATATTTTGGCGGCACCGGAACATAATTAAAATCCCACACACGAGCGTCTTGGCTCTAAATGATTGGTAGTTTACAGAAAATGTATACGTAAACACAGGCTGTGTGAACTAACCAACCGCCACCATGAGAACAAGATAAATTTAAAGCGCCACTTAGACGTGTATCGCACTTAGCTGACTTAGGACACTGCACGTTTTTAGAGATGAAGAGAATTAGATGTGCATGTCTCATGTTTCAATATGTCTTAAAAAGGTGAAAATGAGTAAGAAGGGAGCCGACACTTATTGCTATAAGTATGTCATAGCAAATCTTCAAAGTGGCCACAGGTGCCATATTGGCATAGCGCCCGAAATATTCAACTGACAATTGCGATACCGAAATTCCTTCATTTGATGCTGCCTTCTTGCTCTGCACTTTCGGTCAAATTGTTTTTCCCCACCCTGTTTGTTCCAGACGTGACGCGACAGTAATGATCGAATTCTCAGCCATCGAACACACTTCGTCTATGGTAGAAAGAGCTAAATACGGCAAAATGACGGAATGCGTTACGAGCGATTTATAACTTTGATGTTCAGTAGACAGTAACTACGTAAAAGCACATCTGATACATTTAACCAAATCGTTACGAAGCGAAGTATAAAATAAGTTTCTTGATTAGAAATCATTGCCCACAGTGGGCAATGATTTCTGAGGAGTGTGTAGACACACAAATCGTGCCAGTCTGTGGTACAACTGTGCAATGTCGGTCATTTAAAAGCGACGGATAGCACACTTCAGAAGAGGAAAGAAAAATGATAATTTTGTTTTTCGTGGTAAAAAAAAAAACATTGCGGGATTTTTTAAACATATAGCAGAAATGTGAAAGAGACTACTGTAGAATTTCGAGATGGAAGACGCGACGGTAAGATTGTCAGCATGCTGCCAACAAAGGACAGGAGATCCATTTGTCGAGGCGAAGACAATGCCTTAAAAAAGGTATTTTTTCGCTTATCGCCCAGAGAGTAAAGCACAGTCGAACAGATATCCGCCATTTCCACGTTTTCAAACTGTATTACACTTACAGTAGAACAAAAATGAGACGCTTTGAAATAGCGAAGAGTGTGTGTGTGTGTGTGTGTGTGTGTGTGTGTGGTTTGAGGTTTTCGGGCGCTAAACAGCGTGGTCATCAGCGCCCAAACGCATAGAAACAGGAACACATGCGGTGAAGGGACAGCGAACAACGAGAACGGCTAAAAGACACAGACCTGACGCAGGGCCAAATGCTCACATACGGAGGCCAAAACAAGAGGAGAAGGAACACACTAAAAAGGAAAGGAAACGCAAGGAAAAGATAACAGAAACCGAAGGGAAACAAGGAGGTAATCGTGAATAGCGAAGAATTTACGTTTTTCAAAAAACCAGAATGTGTCAGAGCACTCACTGTATTATTTTAGTGAGGAGAATGTGGGGCCAGCCCCACTCCATTACAGAGCTAGCATATGTGGCAGTGCAGAGCCATTCGCAATGAATGAGTCGCGAGTGTGGATGTTATGACGTCACCATAGTGTATCAGCAAGAGACGCCTGCCCTGATCTTTAGATAATAAAGTACTGTCGCAAAGAAACTGCATAGATACTCACTAAGCTCTTGATAGTACGAGACACAATAAGAACAACTTTCTCTTTTCCATCATCATTGTCATCAGGACAATAATAACACTCTCTCAATATGTGGCCGGAATATGTATAGGGCCACAACCCCACTTCGCAATGGAAGATGCTGTAATAAGGAAAACATGTCACCAGTCAGCTAGTAGAAACACGGGTAAGGCGAGAAAAATAATATGTGAGGTGTAGAGATGCTAACGGTTGCATATACACCGCTAGATGTTTTTATGGCGTTTTAAAGGTAGAGCCAAACAAAAAGTGCACCCTTGACATTCCCTAAGTTCCTAAACAGACGGGACTTTTCGAGTGCTAATTGTCTTTTATTAGTGTGGCCAATAACAGAGTAAGCTGTGTATGTTCCAGAATACATGTAAAATTTTGTAAGTACCTTTGTAGGTACGCAAATCACGATGCTGGTTTGACGACGATGAGTTTTCTGTGCTTGTGATGATGCATTTGCTTGCCGACGACCACAAGCACATACGAAAACAGTTGAGGTGTTACGAAACCTGAGTACATTTAAGATGAGTAATGCGAAAAAGCAGTTACTAGTAACTGTAAATATTGGCTGTGGTGTTGTACGCAAAATTAGTTACCTTACTGATATTCAAGTAAAACCGAGGCCCATCACTTGTGTGAAATGCGGAGGAGAATGTACAGCAGTAACTTGCAGCCGCACGGCGGCTATTGCCATAGCGTTGAGAGATTACAGAGGACTCTCAAGACTTGTTTACGTTTTAAACATAAGGGAAGCAGCGTCGCAGACGTCGACACCTCGTTTGGCAGCACGGCTGGTGTCAGCTGGTCCAGAAAGAGGCGGTGGAGAGATTCGTCCGAATCTTGATCTGTTACCCACGTTTCACCCGGCCAAGAACGGCGAAAGTGTGTGTCAGAAGAATGTCGCTGCGACAGACTCCGTCCCCAGTTTGAAGGGAATTTTCGGCACAGTGCTGTTTTAGCGGCATTTTATAAATTTCACGTCTTTGAAACTGTGGATTTATGTAATACTGAAGAACTGAACGTCCTCGAACTGAGGAGAAATGCATTAAATAATTGGCGGAACATTTAGCTTTGGAAAGAGAACAATTGTGGAACTTACTGTCAGGTTATAGTGACGAACACGATAGCTACTTTCTGTTGGGATGATCGACGACTTTTGCGATTCGCTTTTCCCTGCGTGCGTGCGAGATTCAGACGCTGTTTCACGACAGTAGATCGTTATCACCGCGTGTGAAGGAACCGGTGGTCGTCCGTCACGTGACATGTGTGAGCGCAGAGACAATAATAATGAACCCAGATGGTGATATTTTTTTATATCTCCTTCGTCACAGTCATTGAACTGTTTTAATATGCGGGCAGACGGTATAACGGAGCACGCATCATCTGATGTTGCAAAGTGCAAGTGTTATAAGAACGCCAGTAGTGGTTACTCGAAGCCAGTATCTGTTTTGAGTGAAGAATAGGATACATTGTTTCGTTTGGGAAGGAAGATAACTTTGCGAGTTTGTCTGCGAAGGCGTAACTCTAAACGTGGGTTTACGTAGCGTAGGTCCAGTTGTGTGTGCCCTACCGACGTAACTCACCGTTTACAAGTTTACTCGCTTATTACTGTGCCGAACCCAAAGTCTGGCTGGTGGTTGCGCATTTATTATTATTTCTCCCCGTTTTCATTTACGTCAGAAAGGAGCCATTACTCGCGACAGACATTTCGGAGCGTTGGCAGCAACTGCCAGCCTCCGAGGCACCGACGAAGCTCTGTCGACTGCAGGAGACGGAGAAAAAATGGCGGAAAGATAAAGTCAGATTCTACACTACTGAGATCTCAAGGAGCGATTAAACGTCTTCAGAGTCAATACAGCGTCAGTATGCGAAACCGAAGTATGCGGTTTCACGATTCTCTGTAACCCGTGACTAGAGCGCTAACCGCATCCTCAGGCGTCGAATATTTATTCTTTCACAGTGTCGAATGTGCTTCGAAACAGCAAAATGATGGATTGCTGTGATATCGATTTTCATTTTTAAAGTGCAATAAAAAATCCGGCAACGGAAACCGCATTTCGACGATCGATACGAAAGTGTTGACATGACGAATCGGAAGTGGTATTCGATCGGTTCATGAAAAACAGATCTGCTAGCCGCATGCAGTACTGTTAAAGTGCGTTCCGTCAGATTGTCTCCAGTGTCCAGAGCCACCCACTCCAGACCTCGGGCTGGAGCCCGCCGGTACCTGCCTTAACGCCGCCTTTGCGGCTGAGCGGCCAGCCCTGCCGGAGGGAATCCCAGAGCCGGCACATCCGGACCAACACTCAGGTCCCACTGTGAAACGTCCCCACCTGCCTGCCACTCGGCTGGCGCACGCTTCAGCTTACTGCGTCCACAGGGCTCGGCGATCACTGTACTAACAGCAGGTTCTGATGTTTGCATCTAACGAAATTGTAGATCCCCAGATATGCCGTCGTCTGTCGCTGAGCAACTGCGGGCCAGATATTTACCCAAGCGTTCGTCTTAAACTGTGTTCATGTATTCTCGCTCAGTGTAGACGCGGAAACTCCGCTAACGGAGTTCTGTCTGTACAGAAAATGAAAGCGCCACATGTGTCGTCTCGCCTTAGAAATGACCAACTATTCCGATAGGAAGTGAATCAAACATTTCGTACTATCTCACACTAAATCGCTGCACAGTCTCCACAGCGCTAACACAGTGCAATCTCATACCGAAACGCCGAAAATTCGGCGTGTGCGCCTGACACACTCCATCTGTTGTTCTCTGCTGCTACGGTCCACAGGAACGGTACACCACTCTTTCAGTAGATTGAAAACCACTCAAAACTCCTTGTCCGTTCTTCACACGGTCAAACACGACGGTATTGACTGCACACATCTCCTCACGAAGGTAACGACATATGTACTCCTCGCATTTTCACTAAATTACCGGCATTTTTTAAAGACCGCGTGCCTCGCGTTTAGCGGGAATATCGACTAATGAAACCAATCGAGGGTGCAAGGGACTTGTGTACACTACAAACGAACCAATATTTCGTCATCTTGTACACACGTGTTTTAATTGTCGCATTGTACCCGAGGGCATGCAGCTTCACTGTGTGCATGGAGAGCTGCATCAAACCAGTCTCTGGACTGAAGACCACAGCAGCAACAACACAGTGGAGGGAGGCTGAACTTGTATTTCGGCCGGTAATTGCGACTGTGCGTGTGTGGAGAGATGCCGAACGATACTTGTGGCCTGCGATTTGCTTATACTGGCGCCAAAGACAGCGCACCTGATAACTTCCGATCACTCAAGTCTAGCAATGCTGCGCCTTATCAGCACTTGGGAGACTGGCCAGCACAAACGATTCGCCCCTGTTTAACGTTGCGCCTGTTGGCCGTTCAGATAGAGACAATAAAGGTCATACTAGATTAGGATAATTTTTTAGAAATACGTCCACATCTGGAGCATTCCTTACAGGTAATTCTCGATTACAACACCCTTTCCTGGGCTGTTCGTTCGCGCGCATTAAATGTGCTTTGACCTGTTTTAGCAGACGCATTATGACCAGCAGAAAGATTGAGTGCGTCAATGAAACACTGCTTGTGATATTCGATTGCCTCGGTACGGTAGCGGATGGGGCCTCTCCCGTACTAAGTCTCGTGTAATTCGCCCACCCGTCGACAACTGAACTGAAATGTTGCCGTGTGTGTTGACACATTTCCCAGGCTTCAGTGATGTCGGAACTGGGGTGTGCAACAGCAAGATAACTTGAACTGAAAGAGACAGGCGTATCTTTGTGATGGTATTCCGTAACTTGAGAGCGCATTGGAAGCCACAATACTCAGAAAAATAAGCAGGCAAAATTTCCGCACGACACCTTCTCTGGCACCATGAGGATAGTGACACGGTGCCAAAAAAAAAAGGCGATGGACATTTTCAAAATAATCTTGACCTGTTACCAAAGCTTAACCCGCAAGAACACGGGCAGCGTCTCACGCAAGAATGCCGTCGCGAGCAACTCCGTTCCCAGTTGTAACGGAATTTTCGGCCCAAAGCTGTTTCCGCGGCAATTTATAAGCACAGCGTCATTGTAATTGTCCGTTTATATAATACTGACGTATTACAGAGCGGTGAACTGGAAAGAATTGCTATTACGTTGCTATGACGTTAAGGCTTTTCTTAGCTGTAGTTAAATCGGAAAAACGTACCATTTCTTACCGTGTTTGCTGTGAATTTTGTCAGTCTATTCCCCTAAGTAAATAAATAAAAAAAACAGAAGATGTACCTCGAGCTGGCAAATCACTTCATCGTCTCGCTAGTAGGGAGACCTCCGGGTTGAAAACGGAGATTTAGCCGTTGAGAAAAGTTTGCTACCGTTACTAACTAGAGACGCTTCCTTAATTCGGAGACAAAGAAGTACACATAGCGATAGGTGAATGACATACACAGAATCGAATGACGTCGTTAAATATACTGACACGAAGCGTCTTTTTTTTTTTTTTCTTTCGTGGGGTTTGTACATGCAGGAAGAAAGAGGTGCTATAGTTTCTTTTGACCAGAAGACAACATAGCTTCAAGTGTTACCAATTCTGACTGAACTGGAAGCACCTAAATACTGCGTCCAAAACCATATCTGCACTGGTTCCAAAACTTTAAGAGTAGCCGGAAGTTTCGATGTTTACATCGAAGCATCGGTCTGAGCGAAACAAGATGGGTAGTATGCATCATTCATAGAAAAGTTCTCGAGTACGGCAAACGCTTTACTACATAAAATTCATTGTATCACTGACAAATTAAAAATTCTAATAAAACATAATAACTCTTGTACAGCAACTGTGTTTCCCGTAATAGGGTCACAGTTTTCAAAGATTACGTACATGTACGATTCCCGCCAATTTCTAGTACAGTTTTCTAGTATGGACTATTTAACCGCACCAGGGAGTGGAGAACACATTTGGTAAAAGCAGATATTAATTATATATTTCTTCTGTACCGTCATCAAGGCAACTTTGATACTGATACGAGGCCGGAATTTGTAAGATACTGCAGCAATACATCGCGGATGAAAGTGCAACTACAAAGTTAACACTTTGGCAGCAGAAGTTGCGCGATACGATTGTTGTGGTAGAAAACGAAGCTATGGAAATTTGTGGGTTTGGCACTTGTAACCCGCTGTGTTCCAAACTACCGGCTACTTATACGCTATTTATTTGCTATAAAAGTTTATTAAAGCTGTTGCAGATCAAAAAGTACGCCTTTTAAACACGTAAACTTGATAATAGGAGGAATCTTTCAAAACGCTAAACGTATCATCTTAGTGAGGAGAGTATAAGGGCAAGCTCTGGCGACGGTATGGGCTGAACACGTTGGGTTTGAGAGTTGGTCGTAATAAACAGGACGCGAGTGCCAATGTTGTAACGTCCCGGTTGTCTATCATGGAACGCGATGCGCATGGAACACAACTAAATTCCCTAAAGTAGGTGTCTACAGCTGCATACGCGTTTTCACGGCTGGGTTGACAGTGGTGAGTTGTCGGTACTGCATAAGGTGCAAGTGCTTGCCGACCACGACAGACACACGTGAAACAAAAGTCGTTGCAGTTTGCCCACTGACGGAGCGCTGAGGAATGTCTGGACAGTCTCTTTCCAAAGAGAGAATTTCCAGCCAAGCGACCGCGCACGCTACGCGGCCAACGTATTCCAAAATCCTTGGGTTGGATGAAAGTAGGGATGAAGGCTATGTCGGTCGTCAGATCTAAAACTCTACGAGTGGCGAAGATATTTGACACGACAGAAAGTTAACCTCTGACCCACTTTTATGAATTTACAGGTAACGTTTTCTGGTACATCTCGCTTATTATCTCGATATTGTGTCGATATCTGTACTGGATGAAACACAAGTCATAGCTCTTTATTCCGTGTAAAAATCGGAGATTACGGATGCTACTTCTTGAAGCATAATGCCACACGTGAGGTGGCTATGTGCTTCCCGCCAAACCGATATTCAGTCTTCTGCGGAAGCGGCCAGCTAAATGAGGCGCAGTGCAGCAAGAACAGGAATTCCTCGAATTGTTGCAGTTTTGTCGTTTGTTAAAATAAAGAGTTGTCAGGACAGTGTTTGAAAAGTTTGCTCTCGTTCCACCTGGCCAAACGTAACAAGGATAGTTATCGCATTAACACTGCGAATCTTGGGAAAATTGGGTTAATTGAAATACAACAAGAGGAGATGTTGAAGTCAGTGTTTGATTGCCGGCATTGATAATGTAATTGTCTAGTCCACTGGGTTTCGAACATCAGCACAGCAGGGGTAGAGGCAGGCGCCGTGCATATGTGTATCTGTATGGTCGAACGTATGAAACGTGGTGTGTGTCCACAGCTTCACACTCGCCAGCCAGGAGCGGACGGCGCAGTCGAGCACAGTAAAATGGAGCTTTCACTGTCTTCGGTCTCGCGATCGGCGCTGATCAGCGGCAAGACACAACAATATCGCTGACGCAAGCTTTTTCCTGTTTACCGCCTCTTCCGTGGATTGATTGTTGACTTGAATGCGCTGTGTCTCCTCTCATGTGCAGTGTGTGAAGGCCCTCAGCAGATCGTTTTCCATCTGTTACCATTTAGCGAATGCAGTTTGTGGGAACAGAAGGGGGACAGCTGGACACATTGCGACGAAGTAACACAGATTCTCACACTGGGTTTAAATTTCACACTGATAAAAAACAAACGATGCTGTCAACTGTTTACAAGCCAGTGGCTGGTAACATATCCGATAATTCTACGTACATGATTAAGAGTTCGCCTTGACTCTAGAGGAATTCTTCTAGGCATTATACGTCTTCAAAATCATGGAGTGTAGACACGTCCCGCCCCTTTCCGCTACGCCTATTCCGCAAAACGCATACCCAGGTGAGCATAATAAAACGGCATCACACGAGTTAACTGGCTTGGATAAAAACGTTTCGACGGTATTTTTAGACGATTTCTATGCGTGTTTTCCGGAAGTATTTCTCACACAATCGCCTCCTTCTCAGTAGTGTAGGGTAACATCATGAATGGGCGGAGTGCGAAACAACACAGTCCGGGTGCTTACAATGGTACAACTGGCCAGCGACCTGGAGAGCGATTCACACGTGGGAAAGGACACGTGTCTCTCGCAACTGGAGGGATACGCGAGGTTCTGCTGTGGGTAGAAATTGAAAATTAAATCGGTGCATCAAGTACGGATTCACTCTGATTTCGACGATGAACATTTTTTTCCCGTTTTCATTTACTTCAGAAACCGTCAAATCTCGCGGGAGAGCTAAAACCGCCAACGTCCCGCGATGCTGACAGTAACAGCAACAGTCGCTCAGGCGGCGCCAAAGCTCCCTCAGTTGCAGGAGGCGGAAGATTAACGAAGAAATAAATGCAGCTTGAACATTACCACTATCTGCATTTGTGATTAACGTCGAAATGTGGTTCAAAAATGGTTCAAATGGCTCTGAGCACTATGGGACTTCTGAGGTCATCAGTCCCCTAGAACTTTGAACTACTTAAACCTAACTAACCCAAGGACGTGACACACATCCATGCCCGAGCCAGGATTCGAACCTGCGACCGTAGCGGTCGCGCGGTTCCAGACTGAAGCGCCTAGAACCACACGGCCCCACCGGCCGGCCGTCGAAATGTGCTCGTAATCAGTACAGTTAAGTTATGCGGATCTGACGCTGGTTTCGCGATTTTAAGTGTCGCGTGGTTACGTTCCAGTGACGTGGCGGAATATAGGCGGATGATCTGGATTGGAGTCGCTCAATGACATATGTGTAGCGTATGTGAAAAAGTGAATAATTTAAGCGGTGCTGGCTGAGCGACGTTTGCCTTCCAGCAACGTTATACGGGGTGAAAGAAAACAATTTGACCAAACGTGCAGGGTGGAGTGACAGTGGGAAACATAGAAATTTGAGTAACGCAACTAAGGGTCGCAAATGCGTATTTTCGGCGCTACAGGAACGTAATTAAAATCTGACATAGGGACGGCTTCACTCAAAATGAATGGTAATTGACAGAAAATCTACCTGGAACACAGACGTTCGACTAACCAGTCTTCAGGATGAGGACAAGGAAAAGTTAAAACACCACATATACGTTTATCATACTTAGCCGACCTACCAGACAGTACTTCTTTAGAAATGAAGACAGTAATATGTCCATGTTTAATGTTTCAAGATGTCTAAGAAAAATGAGCCACTAGTTAATTAACGTAAGTATGTCGTAGCTAATAACGATAGTCGACTTCTCACGAGTCCATAGAACGCGCCGGAAACGGTAAAATGGCGGAATGCGTTGGTAGCGATATACAACTTTATAATTTAGTACATGATAAGTACGTGAAAGAAAATGCGGTACGTTTAACCAAGGTGCTACTATGTAAGATGTAAAGTATGTTTCTTGATTACAAAAAGTCCTCGACCGAAGTAGTGAATGTATAAATGTCGTGACAAAAGCGTCTGTCACATTATTATGGGGCAACATATTATGAGCCCCTACAGCATCGGTATTAATGGAACGAGAGACAATGCACGACTGGGCAGTTCCCAATGCACTGACAATGAAACACAACTTTTATTGGCGTCTGTCGCATTGCTCCTATCATCGTGACTAGAGACGAAATAATTTCATAGCGTGTGTAATGTGAAAGTGAAGACTCAGAGACCGATGAATACTGTGATACCGACTGCTCTCTGTACCTCGATGTATACCTGCGACACAGTAACCTATGGAATCCAGCTGCCCTCATTTGTTCTATTTCTGTGCGGTTTTGACTGCACTGAAATTTGGCTGAAGTCCTCTATGTAGGTATCTAATTACCCGCTGCAAGTTTCCATGTTTGTACTGAGCAGTCAAAATGAACGGTACGGCAAACGCGGATCTCAACATTCAGATGAAATTTTGGAAACCGTTTTTGACTAATCATGTACTTACATGTTGAACATTAATCGTCTTTGCTAGGGTCAACAAACGTCGACGCCCCGAGCTTCATAATTTTTACACGCATGTTTTCTGCAATCCAGCTGTTCTTGACAAAGCGAACTTATCAGTCTCTGTGTAATATGAACAGGAGACATCAACAAATAGTGCAGAGTACGGATTACTGACAGACGCCAGTGAAATCATGATGCGGTGGAAGGCGTGGAGGGGACTGCGGGTAGATGGATGTTCAAAAGCCTCGTGCACGGCCATTGAAGCGTTCATAGCTGACTTATTAAGCGATCAAGATTACGCTCGTTGTGGAAAGAAGTGCGCGATGGGCACTGCTGCAAACACATTTCACCAAAAGGCGTTAGGCGTTTAGCACGGCGACAGGACTTCTCAAAGAGTAAAAACAGTCACACCGCTGTGCACATAGTCGGGGGGTGTCTTGCCACCGGCCACTGTTTGCCGTGGCTCTTGGCCCTAAGCGAGAGGCTGGCTGTGGTCTTCTGCACATTTCCAGGATCGATATCACAGAGTTTGCGTAATAAGACAGAACAGCTATTGGCAGATCGGTTTGGAAAGACGGCCCTATGTACTACGCAGTAGCAGCCCTACTATTTGACGTTCACAGAAACAGACTGAGTACCAGGTACGCTTCCCTACGTCATTATTTTACTGAGAAAACGGTGATTCAAATACTAGATAAGAATTATATCATCGCAAATGTCCCGCAGATGTGTTTCTCTCATATTGGGCAATGACTTCGAGATAGTCTCGTAGATATACAAATCGCGCCGATTTGTGATACATCTTTGCGATGTCGACTGTTGAAACACAACGGATAGCACGTTTAATAAGAGGAAATAAAAATGACAAATTTGTTTTCTTAGTTATCAAAAAAATTGCGGGTTTGTTTTAACATATATCAAGAATGTGAAACCGTCTGCGGTAGAATTTCGAGACGTGAGACGCTGCAGGAATAATACTAGCATGTTGCCAACAGAGAGCACGTGATCCGTTTGTCGAGGCGAACACAAAGCCACGAGGAGCGTAAAGTCTTACGCTTGTAGGCCGGTGAGTTAAAACACGATCGGACAGATATCTACCATTTACACGCTTTCAAAGTGTGTTTGTATCTATACTAACAAAAAGAGTCGTGTTAAATGGGGAAAAAATAATCTATCCAGAAAAGCGTGATCTTTTTAGTGTACTTAATGTATTGTTCTAGTGAGAAGCTAAAAGGCCCTGCTCACTCGATTCCAGGGCTAGGATATCTGGCAGTGCAGAGCTGTTCGTAATGAACGAGACGCGATTCTGGATGTTAGGACGTCACCATAGGGTATCAGCAAGAGACGCCTGCCGTTGCCTTTAGTTAATGAAGTACTATCCAATAAAATAAAAATAAAAATAAAAATAAAATGCACAGATACTCACTAAACTCTTGATAGTACGAGAGAAAATAATAAAAACTTTTTCTTTTCGCGTCGGAATGGAAAATGCCATAATAAGGACAAAATATCAAGCAGTCAGCTCCTAGAAAATAAGTTAGGCCAGAATAATTACATGTAGGCGACAGAGTTGGAAACGGTTACATACAATCGGCTGAGATGTTTTTAGAGTGTATCGAAGCTAGAGCCAGACGGAAAGTAAGCCCTCGAAATTCCTTAACTTCCTACAACGACGGAGCTGCTCGGGTGCTGAATGTATGTCTTAGGGTGGCCAATAATAGACCAAGCTCTGTCGCTTCCAGAATACTTGCGAACTATAATAACCAGTTTTCTAGGCTAGGAAATTCGTCTCAGATGCTGGTCTGACGGCGGTGAGTTTCTGCACTGCTAATGGTGCATTTGCTTGCCGAGGGCCAAAAAAACACATGGGAAAACAGTGAAGATATTACGAAACCTGAATATGTTTAGGACGACAATGCGAGAAAACAGTAATAAATGTAAATATTCGCTGCAGTGTTTTAGGCAAAATTAATTACGTTATTTATATTCAGGTACAACCAAGGGACATCAGTTCCGTGAACAGACAGGCCGCAGAGATGACAATGTGCGGCAGCGACTTCTACCGCCACGCCGGCTGTTGTCTTAGCGTCGAGGAGCTACAAAGGATCTCCGAGACCTGATAGCGTTTCAAGCATGGTGGAAGCAGCGTCGCAGACCTCGTCACCTTGTTTACCGTTTTAGTGAGTTTGATGGGGGAGGGAACCAAACAGCCAGGTCGTCGGATTAGGGAAGGACGGGGAAGGAAGTCGGCAGTGCCCTTTCAAAGAAACCATCTCGGCATTGACCTGAAGCGATTCAGGGAAATACGGAAAACCTAAATGAGGATGGCCGCATGCGGGTTTTAACCGTGGTCCTCCCGAGTGCGAGTCCGGTGTGCTAACCGGCGCATCACCTCGTTCGGTGCACCGTTTTAAGCACATTCATTTTATCGAGGAATGAGTGCGGAGCTCTTGAGATTGCGGGCAGCACCTCATGTGTAACGGTGCCGGATGACAAAACATCGCTCCAACAACACTGCTCGCGTTTGCTTTTTCTCACATACGTCACTGAATGACTTGTAGAAGAGATGTCCGCCTATGTTACTCCACGCCACTCGAACGCCAGCACGGGTTCCACAAAATCATAAAAGCAGCGTCGGATTCACAAGGACACGGTACTGACTTTGAACGCATATAATCCCTATCGCAGACCGTAGAAATATAGAAGGTTGAGTTTATTTTTCCGTTAATTCTCCGTCTCCTGCGGTCCACAGAGCTTTGTCGCTGCTTCAGCGACTGATTGTTGCTGCTGGCGCTCCACAATATCGGCAGTTCATAACATTCTCGCGAATGATGGCGGTTTTATGGAGAAAATGAAAAGGGGAAAAAATTATAACAAATGCACAATCACCAGACAAACTTTACGTTTATCCAAGTTGTAAGCGAGAAAACTTTTAAACTGTAAATTACCTCGGTGGGGCATGGCTAACTGTATGTAGTCTATATAAACCAGCATTTAAAGTTAGGTCTTCTACACACAAACTCGAAAAGGTATCGTTCCGTCCAATCGAAATTACGCGTCGTATTCTTCAATGTAAAATGCTACTGACTTCTACCAATGACTTGCGGTGTCTTGCTTGCATAACACTTCCACCTTTCGACAGCAAACGATTGTGTACTACTTTACACACTCTGTCACACATAAAAGCACTTCAATATTTCGCAGTAGTAATGGGCGAACTATAAAGATTTATCGCTTCTTAATTATCAAGTCGGCATTCTCATACGCAATGTGAGCTCCGAGCACCGGTTTGTTAACATGCAGTGATGACGTTTTATTACTGTGAAATAGCGGTTAAAACTCGATTGCAGACGTGGAAAGCGAATCGCAAAAGTCGTCGTTCGTTCCAACAGAAACTAACTACCGTATTCATCACTAGAAAATGATATTAACTGATATAAGCCACAATAATCTACATAATCGTTCTCTTTCCAAAGCTAATTGGTTTGTAGGCTCATCATCGTAGAATGAGGAAAGACAGGAACTAACTAATAAGTACCTGACAAAAATTGAATGTAAAATTGTTAATAATCATTCTGGTCGTAACAAGGTATTATAGAGATGGATTAAATTGATTATATTGATACCTACAAAATATACTGGTGTTCGAATGTGATGATATCCTCGATAAGGCGAAATAAATGATTAGATACAGCGAGACACGTGGCGCGTGCTCCAGGGAGACAGGGGTGCCATGTGACGTCACACGTCCGTCTGGGCTGCCGCTACGTCTGTAACGGACATCAGCCGCTGTGGCCGCCATTAAGACTTGACGGACGTCTCAGCTGCCACTACGGCTCTATGGTGGCAGACATCTGCAGCCGAGTCCTAGTATTTTGTGCTCGTTGTTCTTTGTTGCCGCCAAAATTGCAGCATTCATTCACACTATGCAGTACGTAATTCGGTTCGCCCTTTTACTAAATGTTCAGTTTATAAAGTTAAATATGAATTAAATGCAGAGGTAATTGTAAAATCATTCCTGTGTAGCAAAAGGAATTGCTGCGGCTGGAGCAATTATTTCCTGGATGATTGCATGATAGGCGCAAGACTGCTGTCTCGTGTGAGCATTTTGCTCATTCCTTACCTAAGAAAAATACTGGAGTGGTAGTAGAAATAGTCAACTTCGTCATGAATTACTGGCTCGGTTATGTGTAGTTCATAAGAAATAGTGTAATTTAGTTGCGTGTGACATGAAGCTTGGTAAGGACGATAACTTTAGTGAGTTTGTCTGTGGAGGGCCCAACTTAAAACCTGGGTTTGTGTAATTGCTGTTAACTCAATCGCTTCACAAAGCTCATCGTTCAAAATTGTCACCGCATTAAACTAACAGAAACGTACTGTTTGATTCCTAGTGGCCCCGTCCGTTACTTCTTTGTTTTCATTGCTTTAACAGAATCCCAGTTACTCCGGAGTAACTCTGGACGTAACTGCCTTCATTCTGTGGCGCCAACAGTAACAATCGACCGCTGATGCAGCGACAGAGCTCTGTGGACTGCAGTAGACGGAGAATTAACGGAAAGATAAACTCAGCTTCTACATTACTATGATCTGCATTTTCGATTAATGTCTGAATGTGCTTACAGTCAGTACAGTGTCACTATGCGAATCTGGTACTCGTTTCGTGATTTTGTGGATCGCGTGCTGGCTTTCCAGAGATGTGGCGGAACATTGGGGGACAACCTGGCTGGGTGTCATTCAGTGACATACGTGTAACGAACGCATGAAGTGAATAACTTATACAGAGCTGTAGGAGCTAGTTTTGCCATCCAGCACCGTTATACAAGGCGTGGAGAAACAATTTGACCAAAATTGCAGGGCGGAAGGAGAGCATGAAATAGGAATGTGTGTATGGCAACTAAAAGTTGTAAATGTATATTTTCAGCGCTGCACGAACGTAATTGAAATCTGACATACGGAGGTCCTTGTTCAAAATGATAGGTAATTTACAGAAAATGTATACGTAACCAGAATGTTTGGACTAACCAGTCATCACGATGGGAACAAGATAAATTTAAAACATCACTAACACATGTATCGTATTTAGTTGACGAAGGAGACAGTACTTGTTCAGGAATGAGGACAATCATATGTCCATGTTTCTTATTTGGATATATCTTAAAAAGGTCAAAATTAGTGTAAAATGAGCCACCACTTAGTTAACATGAGTATGTATAGAAAATGTTCAAACTGACCACCGTTTTCATGCTGGCATAGTGGTTTTTCTCTACTCAGATTCCTTCATTTGATACTGTCTTCGTCAGATTGGTTTTCCGCACCCTGTGTACGCCAGACGATGCATTACACTCTGTTGTTCGCGTTCTCACGAGTCCAGTACACTTAATCTTTGGTAGAAAGTGCTAAGAACGGCAAAATGGCGGGAATACGTTGGTAGCGACTAGTAATTTTAAAATTCAGTAGACAGTAAATAGGGAAAAGGAAATGTGACACTTATAACGAAGCACTACTGAATTAGACGTGAAATACGTTTCTTGATTACAAAAAGTCCTTCTAGTAGAGTGGTGGACGCAGAAATGTCGGACAAGAGTGTCTGTCACGCTATTGTAGGGCAACGCATGAGGCCCCACATAACAGGTATTAGTGAAAGCAAGCACCGTTGGTCGGTTGCCAAAGCGTTTAAAATTAAAGACGAAATAAATTTATACCGTCTATGATGTTGAAGTAATGTTTCGGAGCGGCATGAATACGGTGAAATTGATTATTCGTTCTTAGTTCGATATATATCCACGACACAAGGACGATACTCTATGGAACCAAGTAGCCCCTACTCCTTCTCCTGACGAGAGGCAAACACTATTCTACTTATTAACTGTTTTGATTATACTGAAATGTTGTGAATATTGCTTCTAGCCCTGCATCAAGGTGGGCTAACAGAATCGGATACCTGCTGCGAGTTTCCATGTTTGTACTGAGCAGTCAAGACGAACGGCGCGACACAGACGGCGGCCATGCGGGACACAACATTGGGATGACCAAAATTTCGGAAACCACTCTTCTGTAGTCATGTTTACATGTTAAACCTTAATCGATTCTACTAGCCGGAACGAACGCCTGCGGTACGTTCCAAGATTCATACGTTTCAGACCCATGGTCTCCACTGAGCAAAATATGGACAACGAAACGAACTTAGTGGTGTTTTCGTATTGCGAAACGAAGAGGTCAACAAGTAATGTAGAGAACGAATCCCTTACGGACGCCAGTGAAAATATAAGTTGGAAGAGTATGATGAGGTCAGACGTATGGGGATGTTCAAAAGTCTTATCCAGGCCCACTACATCGTTAGTGGCTCCTCTGTTAACCGACCAGGATTACGCTCGTTGTCGAAAGAAATGCGAGGCGGGCACTGGTGGAAGTGTTTTGCACGTGAAAAGATTAGGCGCTTAGGGATGGCCAGAAAACTTGTGATAGAGTAATCAATCAGTGTTGTGTGATGGAGCCTATGCCCCTTGCGAGAGGTTGGCTGTGGTTATAACGACATTTGCAGCATCGATATTGCAGTGTTTCCGTGATAAGACAGAACTGCTACTGGCCGATCGATTTGCAATGACGGCCCTATGTGGAATGTATTAACAGTCCTACTATTTTACTGTCAAAGAGACGATTTGAAGACCTCACGCATGTCCATAAATATGTATAGTACCAACAAACCAGAGATTCAAACAGTAGATAATAAACGTATGATAACAAATTTCTCGCAGATGTGCTTGTCCCACACTGGGGAACGATTTAGAAAGAGTACATAGATATACAAATCGCACTGACTTGTGGGACAACTCTGCGATGCGACACGAGGGACAGCTCATTCAATAACAGGAAATCGAAATGATAACTTTTGTTTCACGTGATAATAAAAAAAAATTTCAGAGTGCTTTAATAAATGGCAGGAATATGAAGGACACTACGGCAGAATTTAGAGGTCGGCCGAAGGTACGGAAAATAGTGTGAGTCCAAAGTTTTACACTGGCCAACGCGCGGCAAATAACGCATTCAGGCACCGTGAATGAAGCTCTGGTGGCGTTCCATCACGCGACCGGCTCTGCCCAGCAACAGGACAAAAGAATATGGATGACACAAAGTTTTTATTCTAATTCTCTACCGCCGTTTGTCTTGAACGTGATCTTTGTTCTCATGGATGCAGTGTGTGAAGGTCCTGGATAGATCTTTTTTTTCAGTTGCCAGTTACTGGTGGAACATGTATAAGCAGAGAAGCAACTGCTGGACACATTGCCCCAAGGAAGGAAACAGTTTCTCACACGGCGTTTAAATTCCGCATCGGCACAAAACACGTGATATTGTCGACTGTTTTTATTACATTTTCACAATCGATGCCTGTTGACAAAATACACGTTGATAATACATATATGATTAAGATTTCGCCTCGACTCAAGACGAATCTTTCGAGCCGTTGCAAGTCTTCATAACCTTGGAGCGTAAAAATACGTTACACCTCTTACCATGCATCGCGTGTCATCTAGGTGAGCATAATAAAGCAGAATCAAATGTGTTACCTGGCACGGATAAATATGTTTTGACGGTATTTTTTGACGATTTCTATCCGTGTTTTCTTGAAGTTTTTCTCACAAAACCTCCTCCTCAGAAGTTTAGGATACCATCAGCTGGAGGCAGCTGTGACAGAAGGCCACCCATGAATGTGCGGACTGCGAAATACCAGTGTCCGGATGCACTAAAACAGTGCAACTGGCCAGCGACTAGGAGTGTGATTATGACATGTGGGAATGGTTACGCATCTCGTGAATGGCAGGCGACGCGACGTTCTTCTTAGGGCATATTCGAAAAACTTTTCCCGCTTTCCTTTAGGCCAGGAAACCGCCGTCACTCGCGAGGGAGTGGACCTGCCGACATTTCGGAGCGCCAGCAGCGACAGTCAGCAGCTGAGGCAGTGGCAAAGCTCTGTCGGCCGCAGGGACGCAGAACTGGCGGAAAAATGTATTCGGCTTAACTGTGTATAGAAGAGTGGCAGGGGTAAAATACAGGGAGCGAAAGGCTATTTGCAATTTGTACAGAAACCAGATGACAGTGAAGGAAACAAAAGAAAAATACAGATTCCTAGTAGTATGAAATTTTCGGACACGTCGAGGAACGGAAACCAAACTTCGTACGAGAACCTTGAAATGATAAATTTCTTCTCTATTGTCATCGAGGCAACTTTCATAGTGAGCTGATACGTGGCTGGAATGTGTAAGAAATCACAGTACTACTTCGCAGAGGAAGAAGCAAACTGCAACGAAAACTCTTTGGCAACAAAGGCTGTGCGATTCGATTGTCGATGCAGAAAACAAAGCATCGGAAATTTGTACGTTTGGAACTTGTAATCCCTGTTTTCGTAGCGATCGATTAGATGTACGCCATTTATATGTTTTGATAGTATATTAAAGCAGTAGCAGTACACCATTTAGATGCTAAAACTTCATAATAGGACAAATCTTTCGCAATACTAAACGCATCGTCTTAGTGAGAAGACTGTAAGGCCGAGCTCTGTCGATGGCAGGGGCTGCACGTGTGGCGCTGCAGAGTCGGCCGAGATAAACAGGGCGAGTGTGTCCGTGTTGTGACGTCACGGTTGTGTACCACGCAACGAGGCCTGCCGCGATGGGCACAGAATGTGCGTACACTTTCCAAATTAGGTGTCTACATCTGCTTATTATGCGTTTCCCGGGCTGGGTGGACGGCAGTGAATTATCAGCACTGCTTACTATACAAGTGCTTGCAGACCGTCTCAAACACACGCCGAAGTGGCCGAGCGGTTCTAGGCGCTACAGTCTGGAACCGCGCGACCGCTACGGTCGCAGGTTCGAATCCTGCCTCGGGCATGGATGTGTGTGATGTCCTTAGGTTAGTTAGGTTTAAGTAGTTCTAAGTTCTAGGGGACTTATGACCTCAGCAGTTGAGTCCCATAGTGCTCAGAGCCATTTGAACCATTTTCAAAAGTGGTGTGTGTCCGCATGCGCCAAAGAGCAGCGTATAACGCACTCAGGCTCCGTAAAATAAAGCCTTGGTGACTTTCGTTCTCGCGATCATTGCTCTCCGGCGACATGACAGAGTAATATCGCGGACAGAAGATTTTTTGTTTTTATCGCCTTTCCAGTAAATTAGTTGTGACCTTCACTGCGGTTCTCGTCTTCACATATGCAGTGTGTAAAAGCCGACGATAGATCTTTTATCTTATCCGTTACCAGATACGAACGCAATCTGTAGAAACGGAAGGACAATTTAGACACATTGTACGAAGTAAAACACGTTCTGACACTGCGATTATAATCCGCGTCGATACGAAACACACGACGCTGTCAACTTCTTTATTTTGTCTTGACAATCGATGGGTGGTGACTACATATCTGCTAATCCTGTGTACGTGCTTAAGGTTTCGCCTTGAGAGGAATTTTTCTAGCCATCATACGTCTTCAAAACCGTGGAGCTCCGTCCCTCATCGCTACGCATACTCCGCACAACGCACGTCACGCAAGTGAGCATAATAAAACATGCGGTAATTGGCTTGGACAAATATGTTTCGACGGTATTTTTTGACGATTAGTATACGTGTTTTCCGGAAGATTTACTCAAGAATCTCCTCCTTCTCAGGAGTGTAGGGTAAGATCAGCTAGAGGCAGAAGGCTATCCATGTAGGTGCGGAGTGCGAAACAGCACACTCCGAATGCATTACAAAGGTACAACTGCCAGCGACTAGAAGTGTGATTCACGTGTGCGAATGGACACGCATCTCGCAATTGGCGGCAACACAAGATTCTGCTGTTCCTAAATATTAAAAATTAAGTCGCTGTGGCAATTAGGGATTCACTATCGTTTCGATGACGAACACTTGGATATATATTTTCCTCCCGTTTTCGTTTATCTCAGAAAACCGCCACTACTCGCGGGAGAGCTAAAATTGACACCGATCCTCGTGGTAGCAGCAACAATCAGTTACTGAGGCAGCGACAAAGCTCTGTCGGTTGCAGGAGACGGAAGACTAGCAGAAAAAGAAATTCAGCTTCTACATTACCACTGTTTACATTTGTGATTAACTTTTAAATTTGCTCACACTCTGTACAGTGTAATTATGAGTATCTGATGCTGGTTTCACGGTTTGTGTGTCGCGTGCCAGCGTTCCAGTGACGTAGCAAAATATTGGTGGACGATCGGCGTGGGAGTCATTGAACGACACATGTGCAGTGTACGTAAAAAATAAAAAATTTAAGCAGTGCTGATTCAGCGAAGTTTGCCATCCTGCATCGTTGTACAGGGTACATAGAAAATATATGATGAAAATTGTAGCCCGGAAACGCTGCATGAAACACAGAAATTTGAGAATAGCATTTAGGCGTCGCAATTGCACATTTTCGGCAGTACCGGAACGTAATTAAAATCTCCCACACGGGCATCTTGGCACCAAATGATGGTTAATTTACCGAAAATGTATACCTATTAAATGATCGATAAAAATAAATGATTAATTGCAGCGGATACTAGAAGACTTGGTTGCCAAGTGACGTCACACGTCAGTGTGGTCTGCTGCCGTCTCTAAACGCCCCTCAGCCGCTGTCGTCACCATTAAGACGTCACGGAAGACTCAGCTGTCACGACAGCTCTGTGATGGCAGACATCTGTAGCCAAGTCTTTCTATTTTTTTGCTTGTTTATCGTTATTGCCGAGCAAACTGCCGCATTCATTCACGTAATTCAGTTTGGAAGGTCACATGAATTACATGTAGAGGTAATGACAAAATCATTCATGTGTGGCAACAGGAAATGCTCTGGCTGGAGCTCATGTGAGCGTTTTGCTCGTTCGTTACGTAAGGAAGATACAACAGTAGGAATAGTAACAGTCAACTTCGTCATGAATTACAGGCTTAATTATGTGTAGCTCATAAGAAATAGTCTGATTCAGTTGTGTGTAAAATGAAATGTGGCAAGGACGATAACTTTTAGTGAGTTTGTCCGTTGCGAGCGTAACTTTAAACTTTGATTTTTTTAATAGATAAAACACTTTATCTTTTAAAATTGTCGTCGCATTAAACTAAAAAAAAGTGCTGTCTGACTGCTAGCTGCCGCGTTCGTTACTTCTTTCTGTTTTCATTTCTTTAATAGAATCCCAATTACTCCACTGAAAATCAGAATCTAACTGCCATCTTTCCGTGGCGCCTACAGCAACAATCGACGCTGATGCACCGACAGAGCTCTGTGGTCTGCGAGATATGGAGAATTAACGGAGAGATAAACTCGGCTTCTATATTACTACGATCTGCATTTGCAGAACGTGTATACGTAAACAGAATATTTGAAGAACAGGATAAATTTAAAGTATCACACGTGTATCGGACTTGGCTGACGCAGCATGTTTCATTTTTCAATATCTCATAAAAGAGCCAAAATGAATGACGGATAAGCATCGACTTAATTAACGTAATTATCTGTAGCAAATGTTCAAACCGACGACCGTTGTCATGCTGACATAGCGCCTTAAATATTCACGTGCGGCCTCTGGCTTCCATATTGAGATTCTTTCATTTGATGCCGTCCTTGTGCCCTACACTTTTGGTCAAATTGTGTTTCCGCACACTGCATATGCCAGACGAGGCGTGACAGAGGGTTGGTCGAATTCTCTAGAGTCCAGTACACTTAATCTTTGATGGAAAGTGTGAAAAACGGCAAAATGACGGAATGCGATGGAAGCAATTTGTAACTTTAAAATTCAGTGGATGATAACTATGATACGTTTAACAAAGGCGCTAAGGAAATAGATGTGAAATACTTTTCCTGATGACAAAATGTCCTCAGGTAAAGTAGTAAATGTACAAGTGTCGTGACAAGCGTATCAGTCGCGCTATTATGGGGCAACACGTGAGACGCACAGAGTCAATATTAATGAAAGTAGAGGCTATGCACCGTCGGTCAACTGCCAAAGCATTGAAGACGAAGCAAAATTTTTAACTGCGTTGGTCACATTGTTACCATCAACGTGAGTAATGGCGGTACTCTTTTTTATCGTCTGTGATTCGGTATTGATGACTCAGAGGCTGTTGAATAGGGCGATATTAACTTCTCTTTGTATTTCAATAAACATCTGAAACATGTGGACAACAATCTATGGAACCATGTAGACCTCGACC
>NW_026047688.1:0-47343 GCF_023864345.2 Schistocerca serialis cubense | reverse complement strand
GCCGATAAGTTGCATACAGTATTTTTATTAATTTCCATTACTAAGGCGATTGCAGCTAATTATATCTCGTCTAATATGTGTTCATTGTTTATCTGTGTGCGTCCGCCATGTCTTGAGCAGTTTCAGGGATCGATCAGCGAGGGACGGGCAGTGGCGCCTGTAGATAGCGTAGTTAGTGAAGTTAAAGAGTCGGCAGTAGTTGTGAGCATGCTCCAGTGACGGGTATGTCATAGGTGGGATTACGTACAGTATTTTAGAGTTACGGGTGGAGTACTTGAGCTTCTCTGTATCTTAATGAGTCATACCCTGGTATTAACAATCGGCCCATAGGTTAAGTCACTATTCTTTACAATAAGCATTAATTATAAAGTCTCTCAGCAGAGTATAAGAATTTTGTGTTGTATTAGGGTAACAGTTCTATTCATGTAAATATTCGTCTCTATTAATTTGTTTTATCGAATGTACAAAATACAATCTTTACAAATTCTGAATGCTGTTTTAGTAAAAAGTTTTGAGGAGGCACTCTTTATGAAAGGTCGTAAGTATTGCGCAGGTACTGCGAACAGCGAGTGACTGCTGGACGAGAAGTGACGCTGCACGGTGGTCGGTGTGGAGTAAATGGAGGCCGAGCGGCAGGGAGACGCCTGAGCGAGGCGGCTGTCAGTCACGACACGCCCCGCCCCTCCGCGACGGCTCAGAGGCGAGTGCCGCCCACCTGCTGAGCGAGGCGGCGGCTCACCTGGCCGACAGCCTCCGGTCAGCTGAAGGCGGACACAACCCCGGGATCCCACCGGGACGGGCGACCCCGTTGGCGGCTGGCCGAGGAGACACCACGGCACCGCTCAGCGGTGACGCAGAAATGGGGACTCCACTAGAAATGGGGACTCCAGTAGATAAGGGGACTCCACTGCAGGAGAGGTGCCAGACGACGAGGGCGTACTCTGACAGTGGCAGCACGGAGAGTCGCAGAGATCTAGTGAGGCGCGCTTATGACGGACACCGTTTACCGTTCCTGCACCAATTTGCATAAATCACTATAATAGGCCGGACTGCACGCCGAAAATAGTTCTGTGCCGGGTATTGATGGACTGCAGTTTGTCGTGATTATGTTCTCTCCTACAGAGAGCAGTTCCGAGCAATCGGCCACGTTGATCGATCTGCTACCCTGGTTTCAGCCTCCATCAGATGAATCCACGAGTGTTGCAGTCACTCTGAGAGTAGAATCCCGTATTGCAATTTTTCGTTCTAGATAAGACCGAGTGTTACTCTCTTAGGACGGCCAACTACCTGTCCTGCGGCTCTGTCCCGATTCTTGCGGTCCTCAATACAATCAGAGCCCGTACGTATGCTGGCCACCGTACCGCGCTGTGCTGCACATCAACAATAGGCTGTCGTACCACCCCACGAGATTCTTGTCGATGGACAGTGCCGCTACAGAGACTGGAGGATGACTGGAGCAACTTCCGGATGCCGCGCCTGGTTCCCAGAAACATTAGATTGGTGGCCCACACCACCAGTCGCACTGCTTCCAGCTGGCGCCGCTTTCTCCACGCCAGGAACCACCATCCCGCTCCACAGGCGAGTGTCGCAATATTCGTGTGTTGAGTGATTCGTTGTGTGACGTTAGCATGCGAAGGACGTTACGGTCAACTGTTTTCTTTTTTTTTTTTCTTTTCTTGCTCAGACAACTGCGTGAACACAGTAACATTCGTGCTTTTAGTGAAAATATAGTTTTTTTTTGCCCCCCCCCCCCCAAACTTTATTTCAGACACTAGAGATTGGAAATCAATGTCAAATATATGTATATTTTTCTGCTTTATAGCTTTCAGTCTTCTTTTTTTATATGTACATGTTCATGTTAAAGATATCCTGGTTCCCTATCATCATGTCAGTTTGGAAGAATTTTTTTTTGGTGATGCACACTATGTTACATAATCCTCGATCACAGAGGTACACTTACGAAATTTCTGTCTTTTCATGTACACTATATCTCTCTATCTCACTTATGTTGATGCCTGTCAATTGTCACTATGTGTACAAATTTCAATAGTTACAAAATGTTATACCACAATAATATGCTAGCCGGCCAGAGTGGGCGTGCGGTTCTAGGTGCTACAGTCTGGAACCGAGCGACCGCTACGGCCGCAGGTTCGAATCCTACCTCGGGCATGGATGTGTGTGATGTCCTTAGGTTAGTTAGGTTTAATTAGTTCTAAGTTCTAGGGGACTGATGACCTCAGAAGTTAAGTCGCATAGTGCTCAGAGCCATTTGAACCATTTTTTGAATAATATGCTACTGTTACACGAGAGTATTTTTGTTTGTCTATGTGAACGGAATATCTGTGGTTACAATTCTGGTTAATGGTGCATGGACCATCAGCCAATCGATCACTGTAAAATATTTATCATCCTTTCTGTTCAGGGAAACGGCGTGAGAGTGGTTAAACGTCTCAACCATGAAGCATAGAGATATTGTTTGTCTTTTTGGCTTCATGCAGAAGTATGTGTGTGTTTGAGTTGGGCACCAGGAGCTAATTCTTAAATGTTACTTCAATGAGAAGCTTGCAGGTCCATTAGGTCAATATTTTACTGCAGCTTCGAACTTAGCCACCTGGCATGTGTTCAACATTTGTATGACTGTGTGAGTATGTCCATCTATGACAGTAGGCTCCCTGAGGGTGAATCTGTGTTGCGTGTCACTTATTCGTCAATGTGAGTAAGTTGTTGGCGAAGCCATAAGAAAAATTCCACCTTTCATTTTATCATCAATTTCCAATTTAATGTGCCAGTTCGTTGTGACATTTTGGAAACTGTTTGGAGCGATTCTTTCTGAGTGATTGACACACCACATTTGTCAAGTGAGTCATCCACTACCAAAAATAATCTAAATTGACTGGGGTGGGGGAATGAGAGATTCTGTGTCCTCTTTTGCGTGTCTCCTCTCATTTTAATCAATTTTACTAGTGTTCTATGTCATTGCACGGTAGTAACAGACCGAATAAGGTTATTGTAGTGAGAGTATTTGTACTGAGTGCTCAAAAAATAATGTTCACTTGATTCCTATACATGTTGGGTTACTTCCCGGGTGGCTTGTGCGAGGCAACCATCGGAGGGCGTGGCACATGGCATTTCCGGTTGGGGGCTGCACTTCCCTGAATCTGAGGGGTTCGTACAGTAGGCTTAAGCCCTGGTGGAACGACCTGCGAGACGTCTGAGTGTCGCCGCAGTTTATGTGTTTACCATTCCGGCGCGTCCGGAACGGAGATTCCTGGCACCGACTGACTGCATTCTCCTCTTGATTCTGACAACACTTGTGTCCACAAGTCTGGGTGCGACTGTCTGGCGCCAGATGGCCCGCGGTCTAGGCAGGTTGTTTTCGTAGCCAGTGAAACGGCAAGTTCAGTGCCCTCAGCTGAACAGCAGAGGCACGACTGGTCAACTTAAACTGAGGCTGGTTGACGTCATAAAGCCTGCTCGGAATTGCAGGGAACGGCCGTTATTGGCGCGAATGATGTTCCGAGACAGTGTGCGGGAATTTTGGAATCAGCGGTTTCCGAGGAAGAGTAGAGAGCTGGCTCCGCTCTTGCTTAGAATTCTCAGACAGCCTTCGCTGCCAGGGGTTGACACAGAGTCGCTGCACGGCACAAGTCGGCCCCTGCATCACCAGGACGCTGCCTGCCGACGGCGCGCTGCAGATTTCAGTACCGGTACAGCATTGTGCGGCTCCAGCATTGTAGGTCCTTATCAATACTGAATCACTCAGCAGCAGGCATGCTCACGTTGTTACAAGTCCACCTTGTCTGTTTCTCCATGTGATCCCCTCTCACTGCTAATTGCGATACTGCTGTATAGTCGGGAGATTAATATTTGATTCATTAGGACCTCCAGTCATTATCGTCAGCCTATTGCATCACAGTCAGTAGGAGCCCCTTGTTCTCGAGCCAACTCTTATTCTCATAATATTTCAGTAATCCTACTCTTTAACGAAGTGTCTGCGTCGATAATCATGTGAATTTATGTTCTGATGTATAATAAATCTCAATCTCATATTTAATCCGTATATGTTGTCGTAGAGATATGCAGAATCCCTTTTTTCTGAGTAGATTACTATTCTTATTAAATTATTGTGGGTGTGCACTCGTTATTTAACTAACTAGCAGGGGCCACCATCATTTTCCTCCATTACCATTGTGCGCATAATTAATTAGCTGGTAGATAAGGAGGGGGTCGATTGCATGTCTCGTTCTCATACAAAATTCGTCATAATTAAAGAGGTACAAACTCTTCTCCACTCGGCACCTCGCAAGATTTCATTAATGACTTAGCTGTCACGACAACTCTATGATGGCAGACATCTGTAGCTAAACCTTTCTCTTTCGTGCTTGTTTATCGTTGTTGCGAAGAAAATTGCAGCATTCATGCATATAATGCAGTAAGTAATTCGGTTCCCCTTTTACTAAGTATTCAGTTTATAAGGTTAGTCGCAACAGGAATGGCTCGGACTGGAGCAGTTGCTTCCTGGACAATTACATGACAGACGTAAGAGTGCTATATCGTGTGAGCATTTTGCTCAGTCTTTACCTAAGAAAAATACCAGAATAGTAACAGTAATGGTCAGCTTCGCCATGAATTACAGGCATAGTTTAGTTCATAAGAAGTGGTCTGATTCAATTGTGTGTAAAATAAAATGTGCCAACGACGATAACTTTAGTGAGTTTGTCTCTGTAGTGCGTAGCTTTAAATCTGGGTTTATGTAATAGCTGTTAACTCAGTCCCACTACGTAATTTATCGTTTAAATTCGTCATCGCATGAAACTACCAGAAACGTGCTGCTTGACTGCTAGATGCCGCGTTCTTTACTTCTTTCTGTTTTTATTCCTTTAATAGAATCACAATTTAACTGCCATCGTTCCGTGGCGCCAACACCAGTAATCGACCGCTGATGCAGCGACAGAGCTCTCTGGTCTGCAGGAGACGGAGAACAAACGGAAAGATAAACTCAGCTTCTACATTACTATGATCTGCATTTGCGATCAATGTCTGAGGTTGCTCACAATCAGTACAGTGTCACTATGAGAATCTGATGCTGCGTTCATGATTTGAGGCTCGCGCGCTGGCTTTCCAGTGTGGTGGCGGAATACAGGCGGACGAATGGGCTGGGAGTCATTCAGTGAGCTGTGTGTAGCGTGCGTAAAAAGTGAATTATTTGAACAGGGCTGGTTGAGACAGGTTTGTTATCCAGCGCCCGTTATACTGGGCGCGGAAAAAGTGCAGGGGGAAAGATAGCATGAGACATAGTATTTTGTGTATGGCCACTAAGGGTCGTAGCTGCACATTTCCTGGGCTACAGGAACGTAATTGAAATCTGACATACGAATGTCTTCACTCAAATGACTGGTAATTTACAGAAAATGTATACGTAAACACAATATTTGGACTAACCAATCGTCGCAATGAGAAAAAGGTAAATTTAAATTATCACTTTCACCTGTATCAGATTTAGCTGACGCACGCTAGACAGCATTGTTCCAGAAATGAAGAAATAACATGTCCATGTTTCATTTTTCAATACGCCTTAAAAGGGCCAAAAGGAACGAAAAATAAGCCACCAGTTAATTAACAAAATTATGTGGAGCAAATGTTCCAACTGACCACGGTTCACGCTGGCATAGCGCCTTAAATACTCAACTGCGACCTCTACATTCCTTCACTTGATGCTTTGGCTTTTGGTCAAATTCTCGTTCCGCACCCTGTATATGCCAGACAATGCGTGACAGAATGTTGGTCGAATGCTCAGGAGTCAAGTACACCTAACCTTTGGTGGAGAGTGCTAACAAAGGCAAAATGACGGTTGCGTCGGTAGCGATCAGTAACTTTAAAATTCAGAGGACAATAAGTATGATACGTTTGACAGAGGCGCTAAGAAAACAGATGTATAATACAAAAAGTCCTCTAGTAAAGTAGTAAATGTGTAAACGTCGTGACATGAGCGTCAGTCACGCTGTTATGGGGCAACACATGAGACCCTACGGAATCGGTATTATTGATAGCAAAGACTGTGCACCGCTGGTCGATTGCCAAAGCATCGAAAACGAAATAAAACTTTGGTCACATCGATCCTATCACCATGCGTAAAGACGGTATTTTTTAATATCGTCTGTGATTCAGTAGTGATGAACGAGAGACTGTTCAATACGGTGATATTAATTTCTTTTTGTATCTGTATATGTACCTAAAACATATGGGCAATGACCTAAGGTACCAAGCAGACGTCGGCGAGAATTCAATATTTGCTGTGATTTTCCACGTAGCCTATTTACTGAGCAGGCAAGGTGAACGGTACGACAGATTCGACGTTTACACCGGACACAACATTCAGAAGGCGAAAATTTCGGAAACCGTTTTTCTCTACTTATGTTTACATATTAAACCTTGACAGGTTTTGCTAGTCCTTATTACGAGATTCATAATTTTTACGTGTATCGTCTCTGCAATGCAACTGTCCTTGGTACAGCGAACTTATCGGTGTTTTCCTAATATGGAGAGGAGACATTAACAATTATTGGAGGGTATGGATTTCTTACGTACGCCAGTGAAAATATAAGGAAGAGGGGAAGGAGGAGATTGCACGTAATGAGATGGTCAAAAGTACTATCCACGTCCGTTAATGTGTTGGAAGGTGCTATATTGAGCATCCAAAGTTAAGCTTACTGGTGCACGGTTGTGAATTAAGTGCAGATATAAGTTGCGCAGCTATTTGTTTTGCGGCTTTGTGGTATAGACTATTCAAACACGATGGAGAATGGACGGCATACTTGACAAGAGGTTACAAAAATCATAACTCTACGTGTTTCCACATTGTCAACAAGCCAAGTACGGGCCTGTTTTTATATACGACCGGAATGTGCAGGAGACCACAGCACCATATCGGGAAAGAAGGACGTCACAGCGATGTAAACATGTCGTCACCCGGCTCAAGCGATCCTTTTGCTGAATCAGGAGACAGAGCGATTAATAATTATATAGTTGGTAGCTGTAACCAGGAGAGCTAAGACCAGGCGGAAAGATGTCCGCCGTTTGCGTTTTCAAGGTGTATTAGGCGTAAACTAGAGCAAAAATGGAAAAAAATGCTTCTTTAGTAGGGTCACTCGATTACAGGGTTGGCGCGTTTGTCAGGGCAGGATCGCTCGTAATGAGTGAGTCGCGAGTGTCGATGTTATGACGTCACGATAGTGTCAGCGATAGACGCCCACCCGAGATCTCAATATATGTAACACCACTGAAGCGAAGGGAACAGTTGATTCTGGAAGCCCGCCATATTCCAACATTTTCCCTCGTTTGATACTTGCCTAATCTGAGCGTAATATTTCGCTAAGCGTTGTACGGAAAACTATTTGGAGCACTGTTAAAACGAAATATCGAGGAATACACAGATTCCTTTCTATAAGAAAAGGGCTTTACTTTTTCTGTCATCATAGAGGCCGCACAGATCAGATTTCGCAAACATGATTTCAACCTGTACAGCGGCTGTTCTGCAGAGCACTTCGTCGAATCATCTGCTTCCCGACTTTGGGAACAGCGTAGCAGACGTCGACACCTTGTCTGGCAGCACGGCGATAGTGATGCGGAGATGAAAAAAAAAGGCGATGGACCTATCTGAATTAATCCTGAAGTGCTACTAAAGTTCATCTCGACAAGAGCACGGACCTGGCACAAGAAACACGAGACGACGCCGCCACTCGGCTGATAACCCGAGGAGAATTCGTGGAGTGACCCCTCGGTTTCCGGGCTCGCGCCCCTCCGCCAGGCCCACCAGACTCAACTGTCTCAGCAAGCTGGAGAGAGCCTTTAATCTCCCCTGCACAGCCGACACAGCTGTAAGACTAGGCGACAGTGGTAAATGGGAGAATGGCGATGTTGAACAGCTGAAAAACTTTTTTTTGTCGTAGCCCCTTTCATGGTTTCAGACCACTCTTTCTCACTTCTCTTTCGCGCTGCATCTGTCATTTCCTCACTGACGCAAAATTTCCGCTCTAGTTTCCTGTTGCACTTTCTCGGGGCCGCTCTTTGGCCGGCTTGTGTCCTGATTCATTCACAGGACTGCAGAGTTTTACTTCTGATCATTCCAAGATGAGGTGCCACTCCCCTTGCGCAGTACTCATTTATGCCCTTATTTATCTAAGATTGCTGTAATTTTCAGGGAATCCAGCGTAACTGGACTGTCTGTGCATATTTCTCGTGAGTCGTCCTGAGCTTGTGTGCCTATATCTGGAACAAGCAGCATTTTCTAAAATATATTTTCCAGTTCCTAAAATTATTCTCTGTTCCACGGCTCGAAATGCCTCGATAATGCCCACGCGTAGCTCATACATGTGAACAGTCACAGTTACTTTCATCATTTCCACCGGAGGATAGCGATGGATTTGCAGGTAATGTGTGCAAACTGAGGAAGTAACTTAATGAACCATGATCGCTGCACCTCAGAACTCTGACGATGCTGAAATGACGGTCGAGTGGAGGATGCTTAAACTTTGCTATCAGCACACGAGTAACTGGCCTTTTCCACTACTATAGACATATTCGTAAGGTACAAAGAACGAAATACAAAAGGACTGACACGTCAAAAAGAGTGAGAGGTAAACTATTTAGTGCTCGTTCCACAGTATCGAACGTGAAAAAGTGCTCATAGGTCATAAGGTATGCATTTCAGAACTTAGTTCACTGGACCGTTTCTCTCTCTGATCGCCCTTTATAGAAGTGTCCTTCTTATTCCACTGAACTGGATAATGCGCTATATTGCAGTATCAGTAGCTTCGGAGACATTTAAGCTTGCCTCTCCATTACTTAGTACTTACGTATTCCACTTTCTTCCGTATCGTTTCTTCCTGACTAATGTTTCAAACTCAGTCTACTCTTCACCACTATTAAATTGTGAGCTGAGTCTATAACTACTCCCTGGGTATGCGTTACAATACAAAACCTGATTTCGGAACCTCTGCCTGACTATAACGTAATGTAACTGGAATCCTCCTGTATCTCACGGCCAGCATGTTCTCCAGACATAAGCCCTATCGAACATGGCTGGGACAGATTGAAAAGGGCTGTTAATGTGCGACGTGACCCACCAACCACTCTGAGGGATCTACGCCGAATCGCTGTTGAGGAGTGGGACAATCTGGACCAACAGCGCCTTGATGAAATTGTGGATAGCATGCCACGATGAGTACAGGCATGCATCATTGCAAGAGGACGTGCTACTGCGTATTAGAGATACCGTTGTGCACAGCAATCTAGACCACCACCTCTGAAGGTCTCGCTGTATGGTGGAACAATATGCAATGTGTGGTTTTCATGACCAATAAAAAGAGCGGAAATGATGTTTACCTTGAGTCTATTCCAGGTTTCTGCACAGGTTCTGGATCTCTCGGAACCGATGTGATGTAATACATTTTGATGTGTGTTTCTACAGGCAGATAGGATTTGCAAACCTTTTTAGCATCAAATGCTAAGCATTGTCCTAACAGAAAGCCTGAAGGTAGTACTATTGGACCTCCACTTACAAAGTCAATACCGTCTTCAGTTGCTCATATCTCTGTTTTAAGTATGTGGGTATTTGCAAGTAACTTGAACCCTTCTTAAGCTGTTTTAAGTGTGTGTTTATATCGTCGAAATTTTTTGACACTGTACCATACTGGCTCTATTCACTCAGTGAGTGAATGTATTTGCTGTATGTGTGATTGAGGGATTGCAGAATAGTATGACGTGTTTATCATATCTGTAAATATCTTGCATAATATTTGTTTTGCGCTGGTGCTCTTTCAATGAAAGACAAATACACATTTTAAATAACTTTGTTTATTAACGTTTCATACATGCACAAAATAAAAAAAACAATTGTTGACTCATTTCTTAATATTCGCTCTGTCTTATATCCCTACATTATTCTTTAAATAATTGGTTTTTTTATGCTATAAATTCTGCTTACATTGTGTTCAATGCAACAGGAGCAACGACGTATCTCCGTTCTCTGTCTGTAAACCAGGCTCTACAGTTTCAATATTTATAGGATTATAGTAGCAGCCCTTGGTGCTGCAAGCATACATACACTCCTGGAAATGGAAAAAAGAACACATTGACACCGGTGTGTCAGACCCACCATACTTGCTCCGGACACTGCGAGAGGGCTGTACAAGCAATGATCACACGCACGGCACAGCGAACACACCAGGAACCGCGGTGTTGGCCGTCGAATGGCGCTAGCTGCGCAGCATTTGTGCACCGCCGCCGTCAGTGTCAGCCAGTTTGCCGTGGCATACGGAGCTCCATCGCAGTCTTTAACACTGGTAGCATGCCGCGACAGCGTGGACGTGAACCGTATGTGCAGTTGACGGACTTTGAGCGAGGGCGTATAGTGGGCATGCGGGAGGCCGGGTGGACGTACCGCCGAATTGCTCAACACGTGGGGCGTGAGATCTGCACAGTACATCGATGTTGTCGCCAGTGGTCGGCGGAAGGTGCACGTGCCCGTCGACCTGGGACCGGACCGCAGCGACGCACGGATGCACGCCAAGACCGTAGGATCCTACACAGTGCCGTAGGGGACCGCACCGCCACTTCCCAGCAAATTAGGGACACTGTTGCTCCTGGGGTATCGGCAAGGACCATTCGCAACCGTCTCCATGAAGCTGGGCTACGGTCCCGCACACCGTTAGGCCGTCTTCCGCTCACGCCCCAACATCGTGCAGCCCGCCTCCAGTGGTGTCGCGACAGGCGTGAATGGAGGGACGAATGGAGACGTGTCGTCTTCAGCGATGAGAGTCGCTTCTGCCTTGGTGCCAATGATGGTCGTATACGTGTTTGGCGCCGTGCAGGTGAGCGCCACAATCAGGACTGCATACGACCGAGGCACACAGGGCCAACACCCGGCATCATGGTGTGGGGAGCGATCTCCTACACTGGCCGTACACCACTGGTGATCGTCGAGGGGACACTGAATAGTGCACGGTACATCCAAACCGTCATCGAACCCATCGTTCTACCATTCCTAGACCGGCAAGGGAACTTGCTGTTCCAACAGGACAATGCACGTCCGCATGTATCCCGTGCCACCAAGCGTGCTCTAGAAGGTGTAAGTCAACTACCCTGGCCAGCAAGATCTCCGGATCTGTCCCCCATTGAGCATGTTTGGGACTGGATAAAGCGTCGTCTCATGCGGTCTGCACGTCCAGCACGAACGCTGGTCCAACTGAGGCGCCAGGTGGAAATGGCATGGCAAGCCGTTCCACAGGACTACATCCAGCATCTCTACGATCGTCTCCATGGGAGAATAGCAGCCTACATTGCTGCGAAAGGTGGATATACACTGTACTAGTGCCGACATTGTGCATGCTCTGTTGCCTGTGTCTATGTGCCTGTGGTTCTGTCAGTGTGATCATGTGATGTATCTGACCCCAGGAATGTGTCAATAAAGTTTCCCCTTCCTGGGACAATGAATTCACGGTGTTCTTATTTCAATTTCCAGGAGTGTATGTTTACATATTGTTCTAAATCATCTTGTATGCAACATTCACTTACATAACATACAACATCGTTTAGTAACGCTTTCACATATACTTGCCACCGTATTTGTCTGTTGCAATCCGTAGCGCACTGCATAACCAATACAACTTCACGACACTTTTATACAGGTCGATGATGGTTGCCTTATTGCTACAGATGTTCATGTGAAGAGGAAGTTGAAAAGGATCGTAGTCTGTTGTCATCAACCTCTCAGTGAGCTTCATCGGCAAACAATGCTCGCCCTAACTCGTATCTGTAAATTGTGTTTTACATTACGATGGACATCCTCAGTTTCTACTGTAACGTCACACTCACGATCTCATGCTAATCCTACATATACATGTTTTGAACCATAAGCTAACATGTATGTACTGGTAAATAGTAGCATTCTGAAACGAACTGATAATATCATAGAGCTGTATGGTTTATATACCTCTCTGCAGTATAGATGACCTCGAAATCCCAAGACTTAATGCAATAACATGCAAAAATTATATTGCACGACGACAGTGCAATTAACACACTTTTTAAGCAGTGACGACATAGTGAAAATGACACTGTGCCGCGACTCTCGACGGTAAGTACTATTTCAGTATCCACAGTCCAGTTCACTTCAGGATACAGAGACCAAGACCATGGGAGAAGCATAACTGATAAATCATATGTAATTATTTGATGAAATTATGACGTACACCTCAGGATCCAGAAGACAGCCCCTGGGTAATTACATATCTTGTTAATTAAGCATGCATATAATCGAATCAGCACGTTTGAGGATAAAGAGGTCTCTGGAATTAGCAATAGATTTGCTAATCACGTGGCGTCACAGCAGCGGGCAGGACATGTACCTGCCTCAAGCGTATTGCAACATGTGACCCTGTTTCTGTTATGATAATACTGAGGCCATTCAAACTGGAATATTTAGAAAGCGACATTGAATTGTCTGTAAAAAGAGCACTCACCCCATACTTAAGATAAGGACATCAGCCTTCTCCACTGCTAATCCATTTCAAGATCCTCTACTGATGTCTGGGGAGATCGAATCCTGCCTGTATGAATGGGTCCTTGACTAGATGCTTGTTGACTATTGGTGACGGATTCCACTGAATTTCCCGTAAATGGTTGACAATCAAAGAGAACACAACGAGGTTTTCTGCTGTGCATGATGACGGTTTCCCTGATTTCAAGTGTTGATGTTCTGCCTGTGGAGCATCTCGATGACTGGCTAGCTGAGGATTCTTCAGAATGTTCTTCCAGACCTTTAGGAGAGCTGGTTTCTTAGAGCTGTGGGTGGGATGATGCTGAGAACAGCAAGTGTTAGAGCGATTGTACTCTGAATACATCCCATAATACCTGATTCAGTTGGACATCTATCTTCTTAGTATGAGCACTATTGATTCTGATCGAACAGTAAGCTTCAGCAACAGAGCACCTATGATAGGGTTAGAGCTATGGATCTCAAAACACGAGCATTAGCTCCCCATAAGATATCACCAAATTTTTAAGACTGTTGTTTCTCGTTTTGAGTTCAGGTGCTACTTGTAAGTCAAGAGTTCTATCTAGCGCTGTTCCTATGTATTATCGTGTAATGCAGTACAACGAGACTTGGTCTCTGAATCTGTCTTCTGGTGTGCACTCTGACTGTCTTCTGCATAGATGTGATGTAGATACAATTATTTTCTGTGGATTTAGGTGGAGCCTCTATTTCTTGATGTATACATCTAAGACTTCCATATCAGTGGATAAAGAGGTTTCAGCATCATAAACGTTGAGGCTCTGGGCCACCAAGCAAATGTCATCAGTATAAATCAATTTTTTTGAAGACTTTTGGTAAGCTGTGCATGTACAGACCAAAGAGGTAGTGGACTCAGAACAGACATTTGAAGTAAACTATCATTTGGTTTAATTACCCTGCATCTATCATTGTGAGAATGGATATGAAATGCTCTATTGTTTAGCATGTTGTTAAGTAAGTCCTTAAATTTACGACACAATCGTGAATTTCTAAAGAAGTGCTTCTCACCAAGCAGTGTCGAGAACAGCTGATAGGGCCAAAAAGGCAGCTACACTTACTAATTTCTGCTCATACTCATTTCCGATATAAGTAACTAGAGAGAGTGTCTCTTCCTTAAATTACTTTCGCTTCTTAAGCTGGGCTAGCGCCTTTATTCTTAACGAAAGAGTGTGTTTCGATTGTTACTATATGTTGAGAGTTGCACTCTGTAACTTCGTTGGTGTAACCAATAGTCTATGGAAAATGTGGTTCATTAGTCAGCATGGTATGTTTTCATTATTTCTATTTGCTTAATTCTTTAATATCTGAAAACAGTTTACTATTCACATTCACCCGATAGGTACTTTCCAATTGCTTACACAGTTCCAAGATATGCTATTAGATGATGGCGTTCAAGCCTACAGAATTCATAGCCACATTGCATTTACCATGATTGGCATATCATTACGCAATACTACGTAACTTCCTTAAATTTGGTTAAATCTAAGGCAATTCCCTGTTTATTGTTTCTTTTACAAGCTAACAATAGTTGATTGGCAACCAAAACGTGTAATGAATGGTAAAGCAATGTGTTTTTGCGATCAAGAAAATTAAAAGGTTTCGTAATTAAGTTTTAATGTTTTAGAAATACATAAGATTACTTATCTGCAGCACCTGATAAGTCAGGTCTTAATAAAATGTGATTAATGTCAAGATCATTCGTCGACTACTTCAGACTGACTTTGTTAAAGAATGTCTGTTTCTGAGTTGCTGATCCAAATTACAGTCACTGTTGACAGGGGAGAGGTGAAAATGAAAATATTTAAGTTTAGTACAAGCAGCAATGTGCCCTAGCAAACGTGTTACTCTTTGAACGGAAATGTGCTTAATGATGTGGTGACAGTGTTCATCTTTAATCTGAGGCTCTTATTTGGTTTGGACACAGCGTGTAATCCTGGCGGATTGGAGGACGATATTATTCTTACAGCTGAGTCCTGGCATTCGCCTTATGAGTGGGTTAAAACCTTCCTTTAAAAAAGCATAACCTGCGATTGTTTGTCGATCGCTATGGCATTTTGTGTCCTGTTACATTGTACTAGTAGTCCTTAAGACTAATGCTTAGGAACTAATCTCTAGTATGATACGAAGGGATTTGTAACATAACCGTGTAAGTCAGAGGTAAGTGCCATGTTATATAGAAGAAACTGGAGTCATTCTGAATAGTGTAGTGGTCTAAGTCTTTGTATAGTCAATAGCACAGCTACATCATATTTAGAATTTCTGCTGTCATGACATCACATAGGTTTTGTTTTTTGCTAATGTAGTTATGTCAGATATATATCTTACTGAAGGTAATATTACAGATAGGGAAGTGGTCATGGATGTAAATGAGGTGGGAGATGTAACTGTGCGAGATCAAATTTGACAGTGTTCTGGAATATCTAAGTCGAAACGCGGCCCAGGGAGTAAACAGTCTTCTGGCAGCATTACAGGCAGCCTCGGGAGAGCCGGCCACGGCGGAGCTCTCCCACCTGTTGTGCCAGGCGTATGAGACAGGCGAAGCACCCACAGACCTTAAGAAGAATGTAATGTTATCAGTTCCAGAGAAAGCAGTTGCTAGCAGGTGTGAAAATTACTGAACTATCGGTTTAATAACTCGTCGTTGTAAAATACTAACACAAATTATTTACAGAAGAATGTAAAAACTGGTAGACGCCGACCTCATGGAAGATAAGTTTGGATTACCGAGAAACGTGGGAACATGCGAGGTGCAACTTGACCAAATGGAGGGGCGGTTAGTAGGACACGTTCCGAGACGTCGACAGGTAACCAATTTAGTTTTGAAGTGAAGTGTGGAGGGTAAAAATCGTAGAGGAAGACCAAGTGTTGAATACAGTAAGGAGATTGGGATGGATGTGGGCTGCAGTATGTACTTGGAGATGAAGAGGCCTGCAAGTTATACAGTAGAATGGAGAGCTATTTTTTAAACCAGTCTTCACACTAAGGAGCGCAACAACATCTTATTTTCCAGTTGGTGTATTTCTTCATTGTTTATAACTGACTGTCAGAGTACCTCTGAAGATGACGTGAGGAATACATATTTATTTAAAGTAGGGGTAGTTGAATATCACGGGTTGGTGATGAAGGATAGATTTCGTGGATCCACTGTATTTTAATCTACTCGACTTGCTTAGCGATGATTCCTGCTTGTTTTTGAAGGGGCTGACCTGCTCGCTTGTACTTACCTGTTTCCAGCAACATTTTTAGTAAACTGCACACTTTGGCATGCGAAGTTCAAAAGTAACGTTTCAAAGAGCAGTCCAGCATGCCACAACCAATGGAAGGCGCGTTCGCCGTCCACTAGAAAGCGTGCCGGCGTCGCGCCTGCCGTGTTGCGTTCAGCCTGCGTCGCTCTGCTGCTCAGTCCTGGGACCGGGTCACCTGTGCTGTGGTTGCCGCTGAACCCGGCTTGTTCTTGTGCCATTATGTTGCTCTATTCCTTGAATAATTTTAGTCTGTCTCGAAAGCTTTCCCTGTCACTGAGAGCACGGTAACCTGTGATTTGGTGTTGTTTTTTGGTCTTTCGGGTTGCGAAATCATCTTGCTTCCATTTTAGAGAGACTATTTTCAGTTTCATGGCCGCGATGAAGAAACGTCTGATGTGTTTGAGGCAGGTGTCTTGTGAAAGGAGTGATTTATTTTGTTATCTTCCAGTGCTTCCAGTCTCTGAGCTGCTTTCTTTCCATTTCATATTCGTCAATCTTATAAAGTAGTGGATGTTAAGCGGTTGCATTCGGATTTTCGAATATTATTTCCTCGTCGGTTTAATCGAATTTTGGATACCACGGATGACCGTGAATGTTTTTGTAGCACTTTGAGGAACTTTTTTGAGGTCGTCAGTAATGAATGACATTCTCATCTGCTATTAAGGATGGCTGTTCGCAAATGGTGTGCTATGACCTGTTGGAACTTTTTTCCGAAAACTACTTCTATTGTGCGACCTAATTCTTGTGATTACCTCGCACATCATTTGGTGGGTTTCTCTTATTAGGTCATTGAAAACGTTCAAGCCAATCGTAGGATATCCATTTGGTCTACAGAATTTCCCTACTGTTTAATTTTGTTTCTTATGTACGTCAGGAGTCTTAAGGAGTAGTTTGAATAGTTGATTCGTTAGGTTTTGTGTTAAAACGTATCAATCTGATTTTTTCGACTATCCGATTTCGTGAGTTTATCATCGTTTTAAGTTTTTTCCTAGTTTTTGTGATTCACAGCATAATAAATGGTAGGTATTCGTTAGCTATGCAGTCACCAAATTCAGTGTAGCTTCAGAATCTGGGTAGCTATGTTGTACGTAGTATATATTCTAAGATAGAAGTGCCATAGTGATTGATAAAAGGCGGCGAGTCATTTCTGAGTCTAGCGTGATTCAAAATGGCTACAACAAGTTTAATATCTTTCTTGTTCAATTTTTCAGCAAATATCGCAGATCTAGTACTGAGTCTCCTGTTCCTTTAGCTGGGCACAATGAGGGTATATAATTAACGAGATCAGTTGGCAGTACCGCGGCAGGATACATCGTTGTGGTGTTTTATGTGAAAGACTATGAAGCATCTATCTCAGCTTCTACTACGGTCTGGTTTGCGTGACAGATACAGTTATCTAGATTGATTTCTCTACCTGCTCATGAGGTACGTGCTGCGACTATAATACCAACTTCTTTTTCTCTTACTATACCTTTAGGGAGTTTGTTTTTAGAGCAGAAACCCAGTGTGTTGACAATGCAGATAGTGGCAATATCTTTCTTAGGCTTGAATGTGAAGGTTAATTCTTGTTTCCGGGTGTCTCAGGCTAGGTTGGGCATAGGCCTCCTTGTCTATCAATATGGCGATATAGACGTGGATTCGTGTTCGCCAAAGAACGTAGTAGGAGCTTTTTAGAAGCTGCTGTTATTATTTCCCTTCTTACAAATATCAGGTTGTGAAGGGCTGTAGTGAAGACTCAGAGTATGTTTTCCGTTTGATTGTTTTCGTGACATTCTTGGACGAAGACCGTGATAGTTTCATCAATGCGCTTAATGTATTCAGTTTTGTCTGCTGAGACAGGCTGTTTTGGTCTTTCTTTGCAACTCTCATCACTATTAACGTTATCAGTGTTGCAGCTCCTGTATTTTGGTGCTTCTTGTTTCGGGTCTATTTTGCCATTAAAAATTCGATGTGCTCGACTCCCTTCTTCACATTTCTCTTTATATCGCAGCTTTTCGTGGCTTATTGGAAAGTGTTGGAATATGGACGTAGCTGTTATTGACGAGGTAGTGTTTAAATAGTCCAACCCTGTGAGGTACACAGTGCATTCTGAACTGGTGAACAAGTAGCTTGTTTGTTGGTTCTTTGTAACTATAGATGACTGGAAGGAATAGCGGGGAATTTTCATTTAGTTTCCCGGTACCTTTAGGTCCCCTTCAGTTTTTTCGTTTGTTGTATCACGGTCAAAATTGGTTATCACAAAGGCGAGCGTGAGTCTGTGTGGTTTCTCTTTTGCTTACTGTTTGGCGTGCGGTGTGATTTCTGTTACTGTTGCTTCAGATCGGTAAGTAACTCAAACTGTTCTCACGGGTTTCGATATCTTATGGGTGTGTTGTGATGTTGGCAAATTTTTTCGGATTTTTTTGTGAACGACTTGGTGGCCCAGGCAACTGTTTTAGTGCAGGTTACAACGATTTGGCGGTTTCTTTGCCACCTTCTTATAGTTTATTGTAGGGTTTGCTAAAGTGCCATAAGTTGTGTTGGATGTGCTTTAATTCCATCTGCACCCAACCAGTTGTAAGACTTGTTCTTCGTGAGATGTATTTGGATGAGTGTAAACTTTTTGTAATTGGCGGCTTTGGCTGTTTACTTCGGGTTTCTTGTCCGGGTTTTCGGCTAGTTCACGTAGTGTTGCGTTTCTGGAGATCTGGTGGAGACAGAGTTCCCTGCTTCAGTCTGGTGCGCTGAAAGCTGTTGTTGCATATCAGAAACAGGACGATCCATAGTCCCCCCGATCTGCTTGAGAGCGCTCGCAGTCAGCTTCGAGTTCTGTGCCTTTAGCCTCGGCAGATGCGAGTTGGTCGTCCCTGTCTCAAAGTGTGGCGGTTGTGCAGACTGCCGATCCCAAGTCTGAGTCGCTCTGACAATGCTGCATTTGACGGCAGTGGCGCGAGTTACGCATGATGCACTTTGCAGCGGACATCGTCTGAGTAACACGTGTGCTGTCGAACAACTACGTACATGTAACAACAGTTCAAGCAGTTTCGGCTGCGAGAATGCTTGTCTCCAGATACATCAGAGGAAAGCCCTTAATAGGTATATCGGTTGCAGAAGTTAATGCTTGATACCCCACGAGTGAAAGGGTTGTAACAGGTGATTCCCTGACCACCCATATCTGCTCGCTGGTTCGCCTTTTTGAAGACCAGAACGTGACAGCAGCGGCTGTAAGCAGCAGCAGGGAGTGGCCAGTGGTGGGGCTTGCAGTCCTCTGCTGCTCCTGATTGGCTGAAAGGTCCACGTGTAGAAGGATTTCGTGGAGAGGCTCGGAGCTCGGGGAATCGAACGCTGGCCGTCGGCGCCCGTGTGGCCGACGTGGCGGGTCGCGGGCGCTCTGGAGCGGAGTTCTGTGTCGCGACGCACAGTGTTCTCGAGTTTCAAAACGCGTTCGGATAGCGATAATCTCAGTTTGTTATCCAAATCTGGAAGTAATGTTTTTTTGAGTGACCGTCCTCCTGTTGAGTTTGAACTGTGTATTTCGTACAGCTAGTCGAAAGTAATTTCCTGGACTTGGCTGTGAATGTTCCCAGTACTGCGGTCGGAACTCAGGATCTTGCCTGGGGGTAAGTAGGTAGCACGAGGGCCGTTAACTATTGGCTTTCGAGCGATGAGGTTTGATATTTTCCAACGGGTCGGGGCTGGGCTGGCGACCACTGTGTCGGACCGACTATACGCGTGTCCCGGTGGTGCAGGACGCTTGTGTGGGTGGGCCGCTAAGCGCCCCCAGTGCGCCCCGTGTCGGCTCTGGCCGCCACCACCTAAAGAGAAGGCCGCGGCGCGCTCTCGTGACGTCACGCAGAGCGGGCCAGGGTTGGCTTGGCGCTGCGCTGACAGAATCGAGGCGCACGGCCTGCAAATCTTCGTCAAACGGTTTTACAGAATGTGTTGAGCTGCCGGCGCCCCCCTGCGGCCAGCCGGGCTGCACCCGGCACCTGCCTCCCTCGTGGCGCTGCGGCCTCTGGTTCCACTGCGTCCAGCACGGAAATCGCGGTTAACACTGCTGGTGCCTGCTAAGTGCGAAATTCACGAAAATCACTCCAGGTAGTACTATTTATCACAGGATTTTCAGTTGGGCTGGATACTAAATTCACACAGACACTCCTTTACTTTGCTCACTCAGGTTTTATTTGAACAAATGGGAGATCGTCTATTGATTACGAATCACAACAATTTCGGCGTACTGTGCGCTTCTAGTGAAGCTACTATGGCACATGTTTTCCAGGACTCACAGTACTTGCACAAGTTTATCCTTCCACAGTACTGTTTCTGTAAATACGCCTTTAAGTAATGTTCTTCCTTGCTGAAGAGTGGCACATGGAACATTAACTTTTAACATCTGCCATAGTACCCCTACAAACCTCTAGCTTAACAAATCACCGTCTTGTCTCACAAACCCAATAATGCTAATCTCATATAACTCTGCCATTCGACACTTTGCGTTCACTTCAAGCCACATTTCACACAACACTTGATGTGTTACTTTATTACTATACCTGTTTGAGCCACTCTATGTAATCGAACCACTAATAAGCTCAACAAACCCATTTACACTTTCATGCACACACCACTTCAGTCATTGGCCTGTCTCTTTTGATTTTATAAGTATCTGAATGTCTCTTGTCATGGTACATGAATTACAAATCATGTAAAAGTACATCTTTCACACACATATGGAAAATTTCTTTGTTTCAGACATAATATGATATATACTTATATCATACATTATACATTAATAAAATCGACAAACTGCAAAGACAGATCCTCGAAGGAAAACGGAGAAAAAACGTCCTACGAACATGTGTCCAGAAATGCACCATCGCCACGGTAGATGACACTGACGAACGGGAATTCCTCCGACAACGTGCTGCGTTTTCCTTGTATATAACAGGCCATGTGATTGACGCAGCCTATTGTATACACGAGGCATTTCCCAACAATTTTAGTGAGTAGTCTCAGTGCATTAGAATAGGTAGACAGAGGCTACCACTCACAAATAAGCACACAGCTATAAATGAAGGAGACGTTAGGAAAGAGAAGTACTGGCTGTACGATATCAGATTTAATGACATTTAATATTGTCATACCAGGTAGAGTCCATTTTATTGCTGGGTTTAATGCAGTGTAGTGTGGAGACAGTTATTTGCGAAAAATACTGAAGGAGGCTACAGTGAGGATTCTGAAAAGGGAGACTGTTCATTGTTTCTCCTGGCCAGATTCCTCTCGGCTGCCGAACACAGCTCTAGACCTGCAGGGATGTTGGTTGGGTTCCACCAAAGAAGTATCCTGTTCTTCAGTAGGGGGAGCGTCGTTCCATTGCAAACGAAACAGACGAAGAGCACTGGTCCTTGCACCATCGTAACTAGATGCATATAGTACACTACCTGCGCTATTCCCTGAGCCTGGTGGAACCCAATTCTAATAATAATTCCTGTTCCACTTAATATAATGGCCTTAACTGACATAAAAAGACACTCCTTCTTTGAGGCAAATTTCTTGTTATCAACAATTTCGAGTTGCCGCATGGAGCACCGATTACGTAGGTACATGTATCCAAGCAGTCCGAGACAAACGAAATTGAATCCCACAGACACTGAAATCCCTGCAAGGACTACTATGCGACTGTAGATCAGGTAATATTTACTCGTCTTTTCCAAAGCAACAGCTGCCACACACACTATACTCCACGGTATAAACACGCACAGCACCTCACGACGGAATAACTGGCTTACTTCAGCAGGTAGTAGCTGGTTAGGAAGCCTGAGATGGCGAACACAAGCGTACATGTGGTAGCAGAATGAGTTCAGCCAGAAACAGCTGAGAAGTGTGAGGGCGCTGTCTATCAGCACTGCTGTAGGTAAGTCAGGGACACCTGCCATACGATACACGACCTCAGAACACAGGATCTGGACTATGCACGTGATCTGAAAGGACAAGAGTATCTTTCCAGGCAAGTTGCGCAACTGGGGAAGGTACATGTATACTCCGGCAGTCGAAAAACGGAAAATGATATTTATCAGTATAAATGACATTTCTAAAGGCTTCAAGCTGTCAATTTTGAAATCCTTGTATTTCAAGGTGGCGTTGGTTAAACTGTTTTTGTAGTTTAGTGTTTCTTCTGTTAGCTTTTGATCCAGTACACTGCTTGTAGTACCGATAAACTGAAATGCGCGACTAATGAACGTACAATTATGGGAAGTCTTAATGGAGGAAAAGTCGCGACACTTTAGCAACAGAATAGCTCTGGAAACAAAGCAGATGGGGTCTGTAGCGTTCGACTGCAGACATGACTGATCGTCGGGAGTATCGAAATAGCAGCGAGCATCGTGCACGGACTGTAGCATACTAAACGGGACGTCCTGACAAATGCCGTACGAGTTGACCGCCATCCAGGCCAGCAGACAGAGGTTGACGTTTGCCCTCTGCGTGTAGGCCAGGTAGCTGGTGACGGGTACGTGGGGCGACCTCTGCACCACGTCGTCCCACAGCTGCTCGCGGCACTGCTCGCGCTGCTTCACGGCTTCCAGTGGCAGGTCTTCCAGCGGACACGTGGGGTGGTCCAGGGCGTTCACCAACAGCTGCACGCAGTCAGTGCCCACGGAGAGCGTATCGTGGCTTCTGTCCTCCAGCTGCCACTCCTCGTCTGCAAGAAAACGACAGCAAGTAGGTGGTGGCCGTACACTGCAGGCAGCTGAATCCAAAGTCTTCTCTGGGTGACGAGCCTGGGCGTCGTTTACCCGCATTACCCTGGTTCAGTTACCCAGAACTATGTGAGGCGGCATGTCAACACAAAGTAAGAGTATTAACAAAGACAGGTATCATTGTTACTATGCACGTCTATTTCATCTACAGGGTGCCCAAGAAGTCCCTGCATCGCTCTTGACATAGTAAAAATAAGGAAGTAAATAGGTTTTATTGATAGTCCTGCATGGAAAAAAACAACGTTATCAGAATTATATTTTTGTTTCAGCACTGCAGTCTTTGAGTTCCGAATCCATCTTGTAAAGGAGGGATTAGTGGAGGATTCGTGGGTTCATGAACGTCCGCAGATAGGAAAAACTATGTAACGCATGATGAGACCATTTGCCTCAGTCCCCCTCGTAAAGTAGCCATGCCTGATTGAGATAAATGTCCTGTATTTTCAGGCTGTCTCAAAGACAGGCCACGTATTGGAAGCAATAAAAAGTGACAGGAAACGTGTGTCACCCACTCTTAATCAGATGAGCAGTCTCCAATGAAAAACATTTGCAAAAGAGTAGTTGGACTTCAAGCATCTTCTTCAACAATGCACGACCACACTGAAAAAATATGAATACGAAAGGATTTAGGCCCATGTTTGTTACTGAATTATCTGACAATGGTGTGGAGCAACGATTTGTTACCTACTGTACTTTGTTGTGGTGACTTCTGCCATGTCTCGCTCAAGAGTGTTGTTTACGTATAAATGTGCCATATACCACTGTTTGATCAGGTAAAAATTGTTTTCTTGTCCAAGGAAAGTACCCATATTACCAAGAGTTGGAAAGGAACCTACCTCACCTTATGTGGGCCATTGTGTGATCAGAATACCTGTTAGGACCACATTCTTTTGAAGCTTACATGAATGGGAACTTCCATTTCTCTGTACAACAGAAGTTTTCAGTATCTCAGCTCCATGACAAGGCAATCACGGATCTTGTGTGGTTGTAGAAGGAAGGAGCTTGAGTCTCGTTTTGTTGTTCAGATGTGTATGTTTCTTAATGAACAACTTATTCTCGGATTATTTGGTTCTGCAGCATTTAAAGCCACATTAAAGTGGTTACCACGAAATCCCAACATTACCACCTCAACAACCTTTTGAAATCGTCATGACAAACTTTTGATCTTACCACGCAAATAACTGAATATGAAGAATAATAAAGCCTCATGTGGCTCAACGTTGAAAGATTAATGGAAAATTGACACAAGTGTTGAAGAAGTCTTTCTAAGCAGAATTACTAGAACGATCCGCAATAAAGCAAGGGGGACAGCGAGACACACATAGATATCTGAGGAAGGTGTGATCGTCCATACACTGATCCGTTGGATACGCATTTTTTTTTATATCTAACTACCTCCATATAGAATATACTCTTTTGACGTAACTCCATAGGCGTCCTGTACAAAGAAATAGGATGCAGGCTGAATTCTCGTCTTTGTGATATTTCACTTTCCTCCGTGAACTTAGTGACCCCATCACGCAGCGTAAAAAAAAGTGATGGAGCATATTTGTCACCAGTTTGTTTCGTTAGCACGAGATTGTCGAGAAAAAGCACAACAAAATACATTAACTGACGATTTTGGGAGTTCCTTTACCACAATGAACGATTTACTGTTAATACTCTGTTTGCATACATTCAAAAACACGCAGAAAAATGTAATTACTTCGTCTCACTCGTACCTAGTGTAATGATAATAATGTAGCAATAAATGCAATTGGGACATATATGCCTCAGCTGCTTAGTGGATGAATGTGGGATTACAACTCCAGAGTTTTGGGATTCAGGCATTGCTCCCGAGATTCCTTCTGTCACTTATCTCTTCTTTCACCTCTGACATTGATTTATGGAAATCGAAAATGTTGGAACTGTAGAATTGTTCGGAGACCCAATAATTAACTGTGTCCCACAATTATTAACTGGGTAAGTTAGTTCAGAAGTAGGAAGACGGCGAGTGACGACAACCTGCAGTAGGACAGTGGCTCGCGAAGCACTGTGGTGACCAAACCAGGCTTCAGCTTGATGACGGCTTTACCTACTGCATTCTGAGAAGTCCTGATGGTCGTTGTCCACGAGCACTATTCCTGTTCAGAGTACAAATCAAAGGAGAGTGATACTGATATGCTACACGTCATCCAATGTATACCTCATTGGCGTGTTGAGCGCAAATGTATACCCAGTAAGACGAATAAGTTCTGAAAGATTCTTACACACAGACACAGACTGTGAAAAGCCGAATGCACGACTTTGTCGTAAACACTCCATTTTCTTTGTTATTCATTCCACTCCCACCACATTATCGTGTGGTGCGCAAGGTTCGGACACTTTGCTGCTTTTTGGGGAGAATGAATAAAATGATAGGTTTCAAAAAAATAAAAGCCATAGCGTCTCTACATAAACACATGTACATTGAAGTTGATGATGGTGCTATGGGGAAGATAAGGCTCTTGCTTCTGGCAAGTCACTGGCAGTCAGTTCCCAATAACTACTACGAGGGTAAATACAGTATGATGCAGGTGCCGGCCAGAAAGGGTGTATGTATTCAAGGTGTTGGAGTGGGCTGGGAAGTATGATTGACAAGTTGATGTGGGTAGAGAGAGGTGTGAGGGAGGGATGACAGTGGTCAGGAGGCTGGAAGCGGGATCATCTACATATTGAAGAGGCGTAGACGCTAGGATTATAGCTGGTTGGAGGAGTAAGTGTCTACATACTATTCCGGAACAGGAAGAACCAGCCAGCTGAAGTTCCGCTCGAATAGGATACAGAAGGGTGGCAAGTGGAGGGCGCACCAGAAGCCTAGGTATCCAGAGGATAGGCGAGAAAAATTGTTTTTGTTTCCCACGTTGATGGAACGTTTGCAATTTGTGACAAAGTCTGAGGAACCTCAGAAGAGAGGGCAATGTAATCAGCTGGCAGAGGTTGCGTCTGCGACTGCAAATATGATACAGAATGCAAGGTGTTCTAAGACTGTAAGGAATGGTAAATTTTTGAGAGTGCTGAGATCCAAGCTATATTGGCGAAAGTAACACTGGGGCCACTAAGGCTTTTGGAAAGACGAAGGAAGAAACAAGATCAGGGGTTAACGTCCTGTTGGTGAAACAGCTATTAGAGCGTAACCCAGAATTGGGAAGAACGGGGAAGCAGGACAGCTGCGTCCATCCATAGGAACCGTCGTGTCATTCACCCTACGCTGAGTAGGGACATCGCAGAGAAACTAAATTTGGTCGAAAATCAAGTTTGTAGCCACCAGCTTACCACAGCATCGCCTCGTTCAGTGGTTTTTTTCCAAGTACAGAGGATGGCTGGATGATGGAATTCCCACATTGTCGAGTTTGCTGTTTTCTTAATTTGAGTTTGTTGTAGGCTGGTGTTCCGTGATTATTCCGAGATATGAGAAAGTGAGAGTCCTCTGCCCATGTCAGCAGAGAGAAATGGAGCAGCAGGTCCACCGCCTTACTGCAAGCGCTTATCTTCCTCCACGTAATTGGGCACTGTCCTTGCATTGTGAGAGAACTGTGACTCGAAGTTATCTGTTGAGTGTACATGACTGTAATGGATGCGTTAAGAGCTTAACATCCACATCTGACACACATGTTGTTGTGTCATGGTTTTAATAAATTTACGATAAATGAGTCAATGATCAGAACGCCTTATTGTTTGGAAAGCAATACACTTATCTTTAGCTCCTCGTGGCTGTGGCTGCGTGAGCACGTGTGGTATTAATTGGGGTCCAAATACACAGGAGCTGCTGAAAACACTGAGCGGCATTACAGTGCAAGTCTGCAGATGATGAGCACTGAACGTTTACTACAACTGTGCCAAATATGTGTCTGTTGTTGGCCCTCGACTCTCTGTACGTGCATGCTTGGCCTAGGCTTGACTGAGTGACGTTACGCCGACACTGCACTCTGAAGGCAGAAATTCGTCGCTTCTCTGCAGTCGTCAGGGAACTGTTGATACCCTCGTAGACAGAACAGAACTCAGGCTGGACTCTGGCAGAACTCGTACCAGGCACTGGCAGAGCTGGAAATACTTGTCGTGTGTGGCGCCTCGAAGCTACAGGAGGCGTGGCTTACTACTTCTTTCTGATAGGCGGTGGCGACGCTGCTTAGGTGTACAGCATCTCTGCGGCGGTCGATTGTCGATTTGCTGCAGGCGAGTATCGTCGACACCACATGTGTCACCTTCAACAGTGTCACAGGCATCAGTGTATCATGATACACTGAGGAGAGGTAATGTAATGTAGAACACTGACACGAGGTCTGGTGATGAGAAACTTTATGCTTCAATTCCCCCTCCCATTACTGGGGAAATACCAGCAATGCAAATTTCTTCCATCACCTGGATTCGAACCAGCTTACCTTTGAAGAGAGTACCACCACACAGTCATGTTTATGTGTGCCATGGTGGAAGTTAGGGAGAGAGAAATGATTGGTGGTATTTCTTGTAATGATTCCTTGGGTTTTTAACATAAGTGATTTTGATGTAGCAGAGGCTACACTAAGAGGTGAAGTTACCGAGGCAGAAGGAGATATGCTGTTGAGTAAGATTTACAGTGACAAAAGAAGCATGGTGTGCCAGACAAGGAGCTATACAGTAAACATAATTCATTGGGACACCTGGCACTTGCCAGTTCCATCCCACAGATCCGAATGTGCGACTATTGCGGAATATTTCGCCAGTGGAGGAGTCATCATACCACTTTTCAATTATAGGCCACATGTCCTGTGGACAGACACCAGTGGTTCCCATTACCTTCTGCATTCTCATGCCTTTGAGCACTGCTGACTCTTCAGGGTTTTAGGAGCAGTGGAAAAAAGTGCCTTGAAGCTCTATCCGCCCATCCATCATTACTGATGATTTTTATTCTAAATTTAAGCAGTAGCAAGGTTCGAGCCTGGGTTCCATGACGTTTTGATTAGTATACAAAGACACTACCCTTAAATCATAGGTGAGCCGTGGGATATAAACTTGCGTACAGTATGATATCACACAACTTGACTAGAGCTAGTTGGAAATAAGAGGTTTTTTTTTTTTTTTTTTTTTTTTTTTTTTTTTTTTAAGAAGGTCGAAAGTAATGGAGTCATGAGCAGCCTCTAATAAGAATTTCCTGGAATTGTAAGACGTCGTGGTCTCCTTCATTGCTTACATATTCCGCCCTCACAATCATATTCTGCACATCAAGACGCTTCATTCGAGCCCAAACCCGATAAGATAAAGTCAGTATTGTATGAATTCATGTAAACGATACGCAGATAACTAATAAATCGCAAGTGCGCACCGTGGTTGAAATACTCGAGGCTGGCGTACACACATACATTCCAGACACGACGGTCACAGGAGCTTTTAGCTGGAGAGAGGCAACTGCACCCCAGGAGGCCGGTCACAAGCTATCTACGTCGGCCAGTGACCGCCTGTAGAGCAGACAGCGTTAGCCCGAGTGAAAGGGCGACCCCATGTACGGCTTAAAAGCAAATTCCGCTACATTGTGTGGGAGCGGTTAGCCTACGCATTCTTTACACATACAACGCAGTTTCAGAGATTTTCACAGGGAGACAGCAAACGCCAAACACCCATACTACAGATTTCCGGATTGGTCACCTTAAACAAAACGTCATTCTCCTGTTTTAGAAGAGCAATGCTGACTGGCAGACGATATTTCTGACGCCTTGAGCTGAAAGAGTAATGGAAGAGATCGAAAGATATACCCATTCACGTCTGGCGCGCAGAGGGGCTGTTCCGTTGTCGCTCTTGGAGCGAGAACACGTAACGAGAGCGTGCGCGCTCGCACACGTACTCAAAGAGCGAGGAACAAGTCTCTCCTCAGTACTTCACTGGGAGAGCACCTCTGTCGAGAGCGAATTGAAGTGCAACTGTATATTGAGTCCTTGCGATTAAGCATTGTTCACTGTGTTGGCCGCCACACTTATTGTGCGGTGTGAACGGACTGAGTAATAGTTAAACGCCTGCGAGCGAATTTCTGAGTGGCATCGCGGTGGACTGGTTATCTGACCGGTGTACCACGCCAATAAACTAGGGGCGAATAGGAGTCCATGACTTCATCAAGGCGTAGGGAGAGTTTGATTGGCGAAGGTCAATCCAGATAGAACGAGAGTTATCTTATTTGTCGGCAGCGAGCGGCGCAGACAGCAGTCATCACAGCTACAGCTCTTACGACCCCCACATTTCCTCCACAACATTGCCCTTCACTGCATATCACACGTGACAGCCTCGACTGTACCTAGCAACATTCTAACCGATAAATATTCAAGTCGAGTAGGTGCGGCTCTCAGCCATTCTGCCAAGTCAATAACAATCTTAAACTTCCTTAAGAGGTAACTTCACATTCTGAAAAGAACCCGCAAATAACGTGTTCAATTCATAACTAAAAGTGCTATTGTGATTTCTCAGAATTTTTGCAAAATAAATAATAATTTTCGTTACTTTCATGTTTTTCTTACACTAACTAGCACTACTCCAGTACCCAAGTATCCCACTAGTTACGTAAGAAATTTTGTGAATTTTTGTGTCATTTCCTTACAGTGGACGACTCCAGAAGGTACTTATTGCTGAAAGTTTTTCAGGCATTTCTCTTTAGAACGTTAAGACTGTCCGTCTGACTTCTGTAGTAGTGTGGGGGTGGAAATTTCATCTTGCAGGGGCCAAAGGGTAAAGGGTACATCTCAGATTAATCTGTTGCGCAGAATGACAGAATAGCACCAACCCACACGCTCACAAAATGTGTGGCTTTATAGTCTTGTGTTGTAAATGCTATATTTAATTCATATTGTGGCGTTATAGACAGGTATTTTAAACTGGGACCAAGAGATATGGTGGTCGTATTTGTGTGACATTGTATGTGCCGAATTGTCGAGCAGTCATTAGATACAGTGAGCATATCTTTAAGATATGAAGCACTGAGTCTGGCTTGTTGAGGTTGTTTGGTAACGTGTGGTTGTTATGGAGGAGAGGAGAATGAATCCTTTTTCAATAGATTGTTCAGTTTATGGAAAATGTGGCAGTGTTTTTGTTCATGTGTATCACCAATCCCAGGGTTTCTGATCTGCAGAATGAGGTGCTGGTACCAGAATATCTCAAAAGCACCCATTGGCAATACCATCTGATTCTATGTTGTAGCAATTATCTGTGCTTTGTAGAGTGTAGAGTGACTGGGACTGTGTTACGAGACTGTAACAATTTTCATTAAAGCATAGTTGTAGCATTGAGATAACATGTGAGTGATGAAGATCTCGTTGGAGGTGAGGGAACAGACATATGGGTGGAATGCTATGCTGCTGCATTGTCTTGATGTTTTATGTGGTGAAACAAGGTTAGGTATAGGTTTTAAGCCGATGTTTTGGTGTGGCTGAAGGTAAAGTTGGATTGCTTTTTGGAATAGGTGACTTGGATGTTAAAAGTGGAAGGTGACTGTTGGTGTTGTCGTCATCTGTTGGACGAGAGTAGAAGGCGAGTGAATGTTGTGGAAAAACTGGATGTCTTTCATGTTAGGGATGCGACACAAAAAACTGTTGAGATGATGACGGTGAGCTCGACTGATGGTGTAGAACACTGTGGATCTGAACTCAATATATTTGATGGTGAGGATGCAATGCACGTAGTTGTTGGGATGCGGAATGTAAGTTTAGTGTCGTGAATAATGCGTTTACTTTATATTTATTAGATCATTCGAGTTGAGGCTGTATAGATGATGCAGTTGTGCAAGGATTGTATATTTGGGCACAGTTAACATGGGTGGTTTCCCAAACTTCCAATATGCTGCAGTAGTTTGGGTCAGCAGCTTCTGGTAATCAGTGAACGAAAAACCGTTCCAAGGTTTTGTTCTTTCGACGAGTTATCTGTATGCGCTGTAAATATTCATTGCACGTTATTGACATCTTCGGAAATGCCATTTTCGACTATGTTATGGTGATTTGAAAATGGGTCTCGGTCCGAATCAAGTCATCGAATGAATAAAAAATAAAAATTTGCAACTTGGACTGGTTTTTCGTCCTACTGATGGGTGGTCGTGTTTGTAACTGGGATAGGCCAGGTGGTTCTGCGATACTGGGTCAGATAGTCGTCACACAGGAAGTATTTGTGACATCTGTAGGCTTGGATTTGCGATTTAGGTGATGTTACACAATGGCAGCGACAACAGATCAGGGCTCAGTTCTTGATACATTGGTCTGTTGTGGGCAAGCATCTAGTTCTGCTGGACAGTGATGCGTAAAGAAGCCGGCAGAGAAGCGCCACGGTTTTAATAGTGGCGAGGGCAACTCTTTCAGACAGGGGCGTTGCAGCAGCCTGCTGGATGGTGCAAACCATTTAGAACATCGCCACGTGCTCAGAAGAGGTTCGCACCGGTTTCTTCTTTCTCTCCCCCTCCCCCCCCCCCCCTTATCTCGACCGTACTGCCACAACCTCTCCGATCTCTCTGGATTATCACGACAACTTTCCCCTGAAGATAAAATGGCTCTGAGCACGATGGGGTCATCAGTCCCCTAGAAGTTAGAACTAATTAAACCTAACTAACCTAAGGACATCACACACATCCATGCCCCAGGCAGGATTCGAACCTGCGACCGTAGAGGTCACGCAGTTCCAGACTGAAGCGCCTAGAACCGTACGGCCACACCGCCCAGCGCCTGAAGATATCTTTAAGGTCGGGCTTAAATTTAGCTTCCAGACAAACGGCTAGTGGTCCACAACTCTGTAAGGTCTTGTCGCTGCTCATTCTTTAATATCTTGTCGCCACTCTTGAGGAATTGAAACATCAACTAAAGCTCACACGTTTGTTCTCGGTGTCCATAACAGTTACAATCATAATTATAGACATGCTGCAGAGTGCAGCTCAGTCTGGCAACAGATGGGTAAGAGTCTGCTTGTTTAGTAACTTGCTAACAATGCGTATTTCCTTTTATGTGCCAGTATTATTTGTATGAGTGTCTGCAGTAAATTATCGGCGACAGCCGAAATTTTGGAAAGGCCTTTCTTCTCAGTATTACAGTTCCTGGTTCTAGTATACGGATATTCTTATGATAACTTACTTCCTTATCTGTTGTAACCCTTTGCGACCACCTTAGTTTCTTAATTAGTCGGCTTACTACCAATGAAAACCCTGCAAGTTCGATTGCCTGAAGCGGTCAAGATTGATAACGGCAGGCATAAATAATTTTTCCGCTGAGAGAGCACAAGCCCACTGTCCTACTTTCCTCTCATTTAAATGGAGTTACTCCCTACCCAACAAGTAGCTATCAGGGAGGTACAAAGAGAGAATTAAACGATTACAACTCGTTTCATGTCTGGTGCACGATAGATAGATGATCGATAGATGATCCAGCAACGAGAATAAAATAATAAATTTAAAGAATATAGTGATTTGAACAAATAGAGTTGTTTAGCAGACAGGTGCGATAGCTGAAAATGCAGTGTTTCCTCAGTCCTACTACAGTTCATAGTATTAACACTTCTAAGGATAATATTAACAGTGTATTTAGTACAATTAAGTGTTCAGTTACAAATGGAAATATTATTCGTCAAAGAAAATTAGTAAATACGAACAGTATCATGCCAGGATCACAGATGAGAAATGTAGAACACTACACAAGTTACAGTACTGACAAAACATTAGCTTGTCTGTAGCCGTTAAGTTGCAGAAACCATTCGCCATTTTTAAAAAGCCTTAGACTAGGTCTGAAAAAAACTACATGTACAGAATTTTAGAGCGTTTATAGAAGATAAGAAGGAACACATTTTTATATGAGGCACGTGTCGCACACGTATGAAGGTCTTATCTGCACTGGCGTTCAGAGGCAGAGTTCAAAGTGCTGTGGGATGGGCACTGTTTTAGAGGTGTTGCGTGCCTCCTACGGGAGGGAGTTGTTGAGTGTACCAGACACTGGCAGACACCCCAGGTGAGGTGGTTGCCTGTTAGGCTGAGGCTGCAAACATTATTTGTGAGACACCCACTTGTTTCGAGTGTGTTACACAACCATTAGCAGCCAGCTGGCACTTGAGTAACGTCTCTAAAACATCACACAGCCTCTGTACATCGCTGGCGTCGAAACCTTCACGGGCCACGAGCAGGTGGAGGGTACACCTGCGACATCTGTCTCACATAAAATTTGTTCTTTTTAATCTCCTCTAAACAATCCAAAATTTTGTGTACGTAGTCTTTTTTTAGTCCCTGCATAATGAAGAAGTCAATAATATATCGAAATGAAGTAGTTAGCTTGTCATAGATCCAGACGGAGAGTTGCCGAGGAATCTAAAAACTGACTTTGGAAAGAGCACCAGAGATTATCTTGCGTGGCGTGGAAAATCACGCAATATCTAAAACTACAAATCAGAAAATCTCATTCCTCGAACAACTGAACAGTGTTCAGCGCATAACCGTGAAGTGGCCGGGTCCCAGTATTAAACTTACCTACAATCTTGACATCATCTCCGTAGGATGAACCGACGCTCTCAGCTGTATGGTACCAGTAGAAACGATGGAAGGCGTACAGTTCGTGAGCGAGGCTGAACATTTGCGACGCCTCTGGCTGCCGCTCCTTGCACAGCGCACTGTAGTCGTCGTCAAAGGAGGGGCTCCACGGCTGATAGCGCAGCAGGCGTTCACTCAACAGCGGCCGCCTGTAGCACACAAGCTGCCAGGTTAAAAGTTGAAAACCTAGCATGTATAGTTTATGCAAGAACGTACAAGTATCCAAAAATGTGTGTGAAATCTTACGGGACTTAACTGCTAAGGTCATCAGTCCCTAAGCTTACACACTACTTAATCTACATTATCCTAAGGACACACACACACACACACACACGCACACACACACACACACACACACATGCCCGAGGGAAGGCTCGCACCTCCGCCGGGACCAGCCGCGCACCCCATGACTGCAGCGCCTGAGACCGCTCGGCTAATCCCGCGCGGCTAAAAGTATCCAGAGCGGATTTCCACTCAGCAGTGCATTAGAAACTTCCTGGCAGATGAGTACTGTGTGCCAGACTGGGACACAAACCTGGATCTTTTTCATTCTTTAAAGGATGCATAGTAACAAAGCAAACAATCGCAAATCTTCTTAGCATTTTAGCGCATCGAGATTTCATCTTTAGATTTCAGAGCACTTGAGTGAGATACCAATTGTAACTATTTCTTGCAGATCATCCACTCCGTTCTGTGCTGCTATATCGTTTTAACAGGTTTCAGGCACATCAAACAGCAGAACTCCAGCGCTTCCTGCAGAATACCTCTTTTCTTTAAAGAAGAATTTCGTATGCATTGCAAGAGAGTGAACATGTGATATTTATGTTAAGGATATGAATGACTTGTTCGAATTTGTTATAGATGATTTTAGACGCTGACATGTAGACATGTCTGTCATTAGCTGAAGCAAAATCTTCCACATTACCACTTGAAAATGGCTCATAAGGTCGAAACTGCAATTGTAAAACAATTTCTAAAGTCAATGGCGAATATGACGTCCTTAAAAAAATAGACTTAGAGCTGGGCAGGCAGGAACCGAGAGCCGCCGTCACAGCCTTACTTCCGCCAGTAGCTCAGCCGCTGCCTTCCAGCCGTCACAGAAGCTCCCCTGCACGGCTGGCGGGACCAGCGCTCCCGGAAGGATGGGCACTGCAGTGACCAGAGGCCTCGGGAGTTGCTTCCTGGGCGAATCCTCACTCTGCAGTGGAGAGTGCGGCCACTTGAAACGTCGGGGATCCGACACACGGCTCTGACCTGCCAGGGAGTTTCCTATCTGCTTTAGGTGATGTGGCATCTGCGATAATTTTCCGTAAAGACTGTATGACAGCTGAAAGCAGAACTCCCACAGGAAGAAGAGCTCTATGGACAAACGTGAATGTACCGTCGAGCAGGTCCACTTATTCAGTCCCTTTCAGCCAATCCAACGGCTAAGGACAGCGCGATACGATGACTTACACTATTTCAAATCCGTCTTTGCAAATACCAAACATGTGTTTTCATTTCACAATAGGTCTTTCGTTTTACTCATTATACCCTTATCAGCTGTGGCATTTTTACAATGTTTCCGCTTACATCCGGCAGTGTGCATCCCACCATCTCACACTGCTATGCTTGACGTGCAGAAGTACATGTCTGCTGACGTAAAACTTGACAAAATGACGCTTCACTATTGCATAAAAATGTTTGTTTACTTGGCTCTCAAGCATTCGCTCCGTCTCGCTTCGTGATTGGTTGGTGCGGGTGTCTAGTTTGGCAGTGAAAATTATCATACAGAAATTGTTGGCCGTAAAACTCTGTCCTAAGGTCAGTGTTCGGTACATCGATTCGATGCATATGTGTCAGGTACATATTATGATGAGAATGGAGCCCTCAGAATCGGGTATGAGACAATTTTTTCCTGATTAATCTACGACTACATTCCCTATAGCCCATCAACGATGGAAAGTTTCCATACAATGCAGAACAATCCGTACTCCGTGTACTCCTTGTAGTATGGTCCTTGGTTATCACTTTTAATTGACAACGTCATTGCCAATTAAAGCATGAAGCTGCATCATAATGAGTTCCGTGTGATGTCTGGGTCCTCAGTTTGACCGGAAAGCTGTCCCTCCCATAAGACATGTGGTGCCATGGTGCTAAGGCTCACAAATCATTTCCACGCCACGTACACCAGCACGCTGTTCTGCTTGGAGCTACAGTACCACACCTGCAACACTGACAAGCTGGGACTCAGAACCCGTGGCGTGATGAAAATCATCATTTCTACGCCCCAGATGCAGGATGTACGTGCATACTGACAATGATCTGAATAAACATTATACGGAGATTTGGTTGTGGAAGAATTTCGGGAAAGGGCTGTTTTAACGTAATGGAGCCGTTCATTCCATAAGGCAACGAAAGAACGGATTTAAATGCAGCAAGGTAGTGAACAAACAATATCCAGTGAAACAAGCTGTAAAGAAAATCTCGAAACTTCTGGACAGTTGCGAATGTACTACACAGCTATAATGATACAACACTGACTGCCATATTCAGTTTAGGAGCAAGTGCGTTGCAACGCAAATTGGCAAATCAACAGAGGACGAAATAAATGCTCGCCACATGGAGCTGGAGTGTCGACAAGCGGGGCAGACCGCTGCCACGGAAGGCAATCGTCGTCAATTAGGGTACAGAGGCAGGGTCTGTGTGCTATAGGCGGCTTTGGCCTGTAGTGCTGGAGCCATTACTGAACGTACCATGCGAGTCCAGTAACGAAGTGGATTGACGGAATTTAGAAATGACCGACTGTAAATGGCGATACGTGAACTACAGAAGAGACACGAAATGGTGCGCTGCCTGGACTAGGAGGGCGCTACCTAAGCTGCACCACTGCCGCTGTGGCCCCTCATGCGTCTTTGGTTCTCGCCTTTGTACTGACATCCAACAGAAGGTAAACACGCTGGGTCGTATGAATAAACAAGACGACGTTCTCTGGAGAAGATTCTCCGAGCAAAAGAACATTCTCAGGGAAAGTTCTTACGAGCAAAACATTCGAAGCCATAATCTCTGACGAGAGTGTTCCTTTTTCTCACTACCTCTGCTCCCTGCTGAGTTCTCGGTGTGTGTGGTCTGCCGTGTCCGGCACAGAAGGCACGCGCAGTGTCACGTGTCATTCAGCTCGCTCAAACGGGCGACATGTCTGGAACCGGCACCACTGTGTTCAGGCAGAGTTGCACTACGTTTCATTTTGTTTATTTTATGTGCGGCAACAAATTATGAAGACAATTACGTACAGCTTATGAAAATGCATTTTCTTGAGGTTACCGAATTTACAACATGCGGAAAACTTTTCAGTTATAGAAGTTAGGCGAACATTATGCGAACGAAATCTTAAGATTACATGACTTTTTATCTACTCCAAGCTGGAACTCTGTCAGAGTTCACTAACACGAGATAATTTTGGTTAAATACGGCCCACAACTGTCTGCTCGCTTGGAAAGCACGTAAGCGCCCCACCATGCGTTCCTTACGAGTAACAGGTAGCTAGGTTTGCGATAAACCAGTTATTAATTTTTCTGGTAACCCTACTTATTTCTAACATCACACTATATAAGACTTATGCTGTGAGAATACATGATGGTGAACGTCTGGAAAAGTCAGCGACACGGTTGTTTGGTGTAGGCCTACAGCTAAATGTTCTCGTACGTCAGTCTGAAAACTTGGGTCTACTAAATAGCAATAAAAATGTTTCAATTTTCACTTCTTTTGAGAGGTCGTCCGTAGATGATGTTCTTATTGTCAAAGCGATATAAACTTCTACAGCTCCTCAATTCAGCACTTCGTTGGGCTATATATTTCTTTTTTTGCCTCCCAAGCAATATGAATTCTGCCATCATTGCCAAAATGTAGGTAAAACTTAGCAGAACATACTCAGCCCGAAGACTGCTACAGTTCTCGCTTCAATATTTTCCGGTTGTGAGAAGCTCCTCTAGTTTTGTTAACACGAAAGCGGAGAACGTTCTTTGTTTTGAGCAACATCCCTCACCCTTTTACTCGCGATGAGCACATTCTCGGCTGGAGTATATTCTCTGACTCGCTTTACTCATGTTAACCTCAAAATGTCCTCCCAAAATTTCCAGTACGAAGTATATCCTCCGTTTTACTGACACGCCCCACTACACTTCGCCAGCACCTCAGCTCTCACCTGGACTCTCCCAGTGGTTCTTCGCCGACAATCTCCCACCCTTCGTCGTCGTCTTCACTGCTTCACCACTCACAGAGAGCCGTAGTCTGGCAGCCCCTTCGCCACTGCCTGCGTCAAATGCTCCACCACCGTCGCCGCCACCTGCGCCACCGTCGACTCCCTCTCCAGCAGCCTCTGCCGCTGGCTCTGTCGCCAACACCGTCGCCAGCCCCAAACCGCGGCCCGCCCCAACGCCCGCACCACTGCCGGAGCCAGAAGTTCCAACCACATCCAGATTCGTCACCGCCGTCATAAACTCCTGTCAATGTCCTTATCTACACACAACTGGGGCCATCTATTACACCACAACCCTCATGCATGCAGTCATAAGACCAAACAGATGAAATAGAATAGATAAAACCTCACGATTTCAAATGAAACAAAGACAAAAATGATTTCACTAAATTTACGGACATGAAACCAATAATTCCTCTCAACTATCGTCCTTTGTATCTACACCTACATACATAATCCGCAAGCCACGGTGCGGTGCGTGGCGGAGGGTACCCTGTTCCACAACTAGTCGTTTCCTTTCCTGTTCCGCTCGCTGACAGAGCGAGGGACAGACGCCTGTCTATATGCCTCCTTAGGAGCCGTAATTCCTCGTATCTTGTCTTCGTGGTCCCTACCAGAAATGTATGCTCGCGTCATTAGGATCGTTCTGCAGCCAGGTTCAAGTGCCGATTCTCTAAACTTCCTCAGTTGTTTTGTTCGAAATGAGTGTCTTCTTCCCTCCAACAATTCCCTGCTGAGCTCCTGAAGCATATACGTAACACTTGCATGCTGATCGAAACTCCGGTAAGAAATCTACCTGCTCCCCTGAATTGTTTCAATGTCTTCTTTCTATCCGACCTGGAGCAGATCCCAAACACTCGAGCAATGCTGAACAAGAAGTCGCTCTGGCGTCCTACACGGGGTCTCCCTTACATACGAACCACACTTTCACAAAACTCTCCCAATAAACCCAAATCGACCGTTCGCCTTTCCTACCAGAATCCTCACACGTTTATTCAATTTCATCTCGCTTCGCAACATTACGCCCAGATATTTAAACGAAGTGACTGTGGTAAGCAGGACACTTGGAGTGCCGTATCCGGATATTGCGGGTTCGTTTTTGCTGCTCATCCGCTTTCGTCTACAGCAAGAGCCACCTGCCATTCATCACACCAACTAGAAATTTTGTCATCTTGTGTCAACTTGCAGTCACTCAACTTATTCCATATGCTCGTTCTTGCGTTATCACCCCGCAATGGGACACCGTGACAAATGCTTTCGAGAAATCTAGAAATATGGAATCTGCCTGTTGCCCTTCATCCATAGCTCTCAGTGCATCATGCGAGAAAAGGAAAGGGTGAGTTTCACAGAAGCTATGCTTACCAAAACCGTGTTGATTTGTGCACATAAGCTCCTTAGTCTGAAGAAAGTTGATTATGTTCGAACTGAGAATATGTTCAAGCATTCTGCAGCAAACAAGTGTTAGGGATATTGGTCTGTAATTTTGTGGGTCCGTTCTTTTACCTTTATTATACGCGCGAGTGACTTGCACTTTTTTCCATTCGCTTGGTTCTTAGAGCTGATCGCAAGATTCGCGGTAAATGCAAGCTAAGTAAGGTGGCAGTACCGTACACAACTCTTTGTAAAACCAAACTGGCATTCCATCTAGGCATTGCCACTTATTTATTTTCAGCTGTTTCTCTACGCCAGGGGTACTCATTACTATGATTTCCAAACGGGACTCTGTGCGACGGTCAAGCGACGGCACGTTTGTACCATTCTCCTGCGTGAACGATTCCTTAAACGAGGAATTTTTAACTTCGGCCTTCCTTTTGGAATATTCTAGCGCCAAAGCAGACTGGTCAACGTGTGACTGAATAGAAGCGTTAGATCCGCTTAACGATTTTGCAGAGGACCAAAACTTTTTCCGGTTCTCCGGTGGTACCTGTTGTATGATTTGCGCACAGATCTTTTCACAGACGCACGAATCTCTACAAACCTTGCTGTCCTCATTTGCGCGTTCTCTTTTGAACCGAGAATGTAACAGCCTTTCGTTCCTCAGCATTTTCCGAATTTTGTTATTAAAGCACGATGAGTCTTTTCCGCCCGTACTCCACTTAGTAGGCGCATACTTTTCCGGATCACGATTTACAGTCTCTTTAAACTTTAGCCATAATTCCTCTATGGCCATAATTCTGGAATTAAATGATTGTATTTTATTGTCTAAGTGAGACGCTGACAACTGCATATCAACTCTCCTAGCGTTCTCGACTGATTTACTGACTTTCGTAACCATAGTCGCTATGATGACATCATGTTCACTAATCCCCATCTCTATGCTGACGCCATCGATAAGGTCCTGCCTGTTTGTGCTGGCTGACGAACTAGCTGCTCAACACAGTTTTCGGAAAATGTGTTCAAAAGTCCTTCACAAGACTGTCTGTCTGCACGAGCTGCAGTGAATCCCAGTCTATGCTCGGTAGGTTAAGGTCACCGCCAGCTAGTGTCGCGTGATCTGGATATTTATGCAATGCTGATTCTTTGAATGGCTCCACATCTGTCCCAGCGGAGTCGGGCGGGTGGTAAAAACATCCAACAACTGATATGGTTTCACCTAGTCCTGTTATGTGCGACCACGTAATTTCACTATTGCACTCAAATTCAACTTCAGTAAAGAGAATATTTTTTGTCAACTGCAATAAACACTTCCCCTCCTACGGCGTCGAATATGTCTTTCCGATAAACATTCCAAGACTCGCTAAATATCTCAGAGTTTTTTTTACTTTGGGTCTTAGCCAGATCTCAATTCAAGAATAATTTGAGGCTGAGAGCGTTCATGGAGGAGAGCAAATTTGGGAACTATGTTACAAATACTTCGACAGTTGGCTGATAAAAGTTTCAGAGTCGAACTGACTTTACTCTGAAAGCTATCTGGTTTCCCTAAATGTGTACCAACTGGCTAGTGTTTATGAGAGTACCTCAAACTAATGGCTAGCCTGAAACCCCCCCCCCCCCCCCCCCACGTGCACTCCACAAGTTCTCTGCTATCCGATTAGCTGCTTCCTTTGTGTAGTGCACCCCTGTCTTGAAATCTACCCATCTCCGATTTTCAGTTCACCTTCCCAACCACTGTTACCTTCATTCCCACTGCCTGACCCAATGTCGATAGTTTTATCCCGTCACACTATCTGCATGTCTCCGTACACAGTGAACCGGTAACCCACTCACAGTTCTGATGACAGATGTGGAGTAGCAAACCAAAAATCCCCACTCAATAAACATCGTGGAGTAACAATACCGTTCCTCGAAAACAGCTCCAGTTGGGTACAAATCATGTTCAATCATCCTGCATAATACTTTATCGTGAGTGTGTATTTTACCACCCTGGCCGTGATCTGTCCTACTGTGTCTCTGTCATCATCCTATAGCACGTAATTTCGTTCCTCACACTTACCACTGCCTCTCCACAGCTGTTTACCCACATCAGTTCCCACGATGAACTTAACTGTAGATGTCGGTTGATCACCTTCGTTTCAAAAGACCTAGTCCATTTCCCAGACACACTCATCGTAAAGTAGCTCCCCTACCGACATCTTCAGATACAACTGCAGAAGTCTTTCATCCAATTGATAGCAATCACGACTGAGTCTAATTGTCCATCCTAATCCATGTTCTCCACCTCCATAGCTATTCCACAATAAGCCACCTGAAAGAGTCCAACAACACCGCCACAAGAGCTGGGGTGCCTGCTGGGAGCTTGCCCATTCCCACACAGGAAGCCACCTGGTCACCCTCCATAGTGCCAACGTATCTCCTACAACACTCCATTCCACGGCCCCATATGTCAAACACTCGAGACACTATTCCGCTTTCCTCCCGCTCACAATCTCCACTATTTACGCTCTATACTACGGACTGATTTAAACACACCAACCACAGGACAAAATATAAGAACGATGGCTATCCGCTTCCTGCCCTCTGCTGACGTCTTCCCATCTTCCCTCATCGCTGCTTAGATTTTTCCTCCATGTATTGAGATGAACATGACTTGTGGCCTCTTTCCCTCACCGACTGGATGCCATTATCTGGACTAGAGTCGCAACTAGACGGTATTACCGTAATTTCTCCCGAAGTGTTTTTTTTTTTTTTTTGTCCCGAATAAGACGAGAACACGCTCACTTTTCGTGTCAGGTTCCACATCATTGTTTGCACAAATTATGAAAACTTCGGAAGTGTCTGTAACCATCAATGCTTTCTCTAGTAAATGCAGTAGCATCGTTTTTTGTGTCAGTTTTCTCCGCTGGTCTGTTACGTAATACGTGGCACATTTTAAGACACAATACGAATCAAAAAATCGAAGGCTAAGCGGAGTCAAAAAACTGCGTAAATCACGAGTTTCTGTAACCATGTCCTTCACTACTGTCTATTAATGCTAGTTCTTTACTGCATTTTGAATTAAATGATCCCTCTGTTTTCTATAACTTTAATGAATACTTTAATGGATAAAAGTGAGATAAACTCCAATAAACCATAGTGAGTACGACAGACATTTGAGTGTACACTGGCTTATACCTGATTGTCAAGTTCCCTGGCCCGTCCTTGTCTTCTTCCACCTCGTAGTGCTCCACCTGTTTGCTGGAGAATTGCAAGTCCTGTACCCATCCGGTTAATTGCGTGCGCAGCATGTCTTTCACACGTTCCATGTCCTTAATCCAACCGTGGAGTTGCTGATCACTTGCGTGGTTACCCTGAGACACACAGAAAATAGTTCAAATTACTTTCGTAACATCCACAAGCAGCAGCCTGTCTTAGTATACAGTTACGTGTAGCACTATTACATGACACTGAAATTACTGCCAGCGCATGACTGTAGTACATTCAGTTTTGTACAGGCATAAAAACATTAATGCACAGCAGATGCCTAGTGGGGTTTTGTTAAATAAATACATTTCTCAAACTGTGACATCCGATAAGAGAGGTGCAGATATTTCTTGGTATTTGACATTACAGACGTCTGAATGTATGAATGTATACTCCCTTGACGATGTATCCAACTGAAATGTTCTGGAGCTGCCAGCAGCGTCGAGTTCCTACGTGTAAAGCCACATGGCGTGGCTGGAACTCTGAGGAGATTCTATTCAAACTTTTGAACGATTTTCGAAAATAGAATGGCCACACTGTTGACAAATACGTCAAAATCCCACTCGTTAGCAACGCTGTGAGAAACCTGAACACATGTTATGACCGTCTACAAACGCAACGATAGACATCAGCCGCTCCATATCTGAAACATTGTCTGAGTTAATTGTGCACACACGAAATGTCAGTTTGACTCAAAATGTTGTAGCGTTTGTCTGTCGTCTGGCTGATCGCTTTTGCCGAAAATTTGCGTTTGTAGCTCGTCATCTAACACGAAGTCGTCTGTATCTGAACACGTCTCGAATATTGCAGATTTGAAGGAATGTATTGACTGTCCGAGTGTTAAGATCATTTTTTCTGGACCATTTTGGGGTACGAAGTTCACATTTGTGTCACGTATTAACGTCTATGTTCCTTTGGCGTTGTACAAATTGTAGGCTTCTAAGTCACTGCAATAAAGATATGGCCATTTAAATTACATATTTTCATACTTGAAAAATCATTCACAAAAATCTATAAGGTGCTCCCTGTTGATTTAGAATCATGACATTTAGGAAGAAGCCAGATTTCACAGTGCAAATAAAGGAAAAAAATCTTAAAATCCATAATTGGTAACTATATAACTCTAGAAAATACTTTTCGTATTATTTTTTATCAGTTTGTCTATTTGTCTGTCCATCTGTTGGGAATCTTTTTCTCTGGATCAGTTCTGGGTATCATGTTCAAATTATATCACATACAAAGGTATACGGATCCTTTGCGGCGTAAAAATTGTAAGCTTATAACTGACTCCAGTCAACAGATTCGGACGGCCGTTTATGTCTCGTGTTTTGATAATCGAAAACTCACTCATCGAAACTTGGAATCGTGAGATTTGGCAACAACTAAGTTTTCCGGTACAAGTAAAGCAAAAAATCTGAAACTTGTTAACTTGTAATTATATCACATAAAAATGTCGTTTTCGATTTGGACATACATTGTATTCATCACCTGTTGAAAGTATAACATACGAACATTACTGCATCCAAACATAAAATATATGTTGTATTCATGATTTAGTACGTAAACAGAAATGTGTTATTAAATCTTCTCTCCCTACATATGTAAACTAAAGTCCTCTGCTTGCTTGTTCATGTTTGTTTGGGCTGGGCTGAGGAAATAACGTAGAATTTCTGGACCGATCTTGGTATTGCTGGGAGCAGTATCTTGCCAGTAAAGTTACAGAGTCTCGATAACAGGCAAAAATCACTGGGAATCTCGATTCCCTGGATGGGGAGTTTGTACAGAACCCTTAGTGCGTGAGTCCCTCTCGCACTTGCCCATTCTGTTTTCCTTTCTTCTATCTACCCTAGCATCACCCAGTATATTGTTCTGGAAGGTGAGTGCTCACCACAGACATGGGTGCTGTCAGGAGTGTCTGAGGGAAGTGGGACAGAACTGCTCTTGTTCTCTGTACGTGGAGTCTCCAATCCTTTTGGGTCACACTGAAACAGGTGACAGTGATTGCACAATAAATTAAATTGAGATAGGGAACCAATACTCGAAAGTGCATATTTATTGTGTTAAGGACATACACAGCATACACCACCGAACAACAATGCAGCTCACAGCAATTCTTCAAAGCAACGACTGTCAGTCTGAATGAATGCATGTATTGCAATGATGCCTGCAGCTCTTCACACTCTGGCAAAGATCTCGGGTGTCCGTTGTGCACTCGAACAGTAGCAGCTGATAAACAGTGTAGACACCTGACCACCAAACGGACCTACTGTGCACAACTAAGCTCGTAGCACTCAAGCACCGCAGTGGCGCATTAACCTGTGCCGCAAGCACACCACTGACCCTGCTGTCAGCTGTCCATTGCATCAGATAGCTTGTGTCGTGTTCATGGTGAGGTGTGTTGCTCTGTACAGTGCACAATGAGTAATCACAGATGAAATGTGCAAGCACTGCGACGAACGGACTTTGAGCCCTATGTCTGCTTGTGGCAATCCAGTATCGTTCACTCCGCTGTACTGTCCAACTTCATACAGTTTGTATTGTTTGTGGATGAGGCCTCATTCATCCGCGATGTTGTTTTCAAAAGCCAAACAGGCAGATCTAGAATGAGGACAACACCCACGCCACCCATATCGGAGGCCAACAGCAAAGATTCTCTGTCAAGGTATTTTAGGTCATTATCCAAGATCATTCCACTTTGATGTTAATGTCTGCAAGCACCAAGCACCTGAAGAATACTCACACTCATTGTAGGACTGGAAAGGGGGGGGGGTCCTCTCTGATGGCCATTGCGATCGCTGGATCTTACAACCCTCGACTTCATTCTCTGCGGTTATGCCAAGATGTAGGTGTACGAAACACCTGTAGATACAGCTGAAGACCTGCTTGCCAGGGTCCAAGCTGCCCGCCTCCTGGTACAACATTGTTGCTCACGGGCGAGGCCTCCACGACGAGTGCGGCCGCTTCATGTTTACAGATGATTGAAGATGTAGCTGTTGTCACACGCGTCGACTCAGTCTGTGTTTCGACAAGTTTCTACACAGTTGTCACTTCTGCCCAGCTGCTCAGAACAACGAAGTGTGACATGTCTTGGAAGACAGTAGCGTGATTGACTCGATTCCACTATCGCAGTAGCCGCCACGATACAGGAATGACCTGTGAGGATATGTTGACGTCACTCCGAAACTGTGATCACAGAGAGAGCGTCATGCACGTCAAAGGTCGTGAGGTGGTGGCCAGAATGTGGGATATTTTCAAGAACACTGCCATCCTGAATTTGGAATCATTCAACTGTATGTCAGTCCGACACCTTAAGCAAGTGTACGGTGCTGGAGATGAAAATGGATGTACTTGTGTTGCAGATATGTGCAAATATTACTTTCTTAATAAAAATTTTGTACTTGTTTATTTACCAGGTGACATCTACACTCTTTTTGGAGAACTGTCGAGATGATTTCCCAAGTTTCTGCAATGTGTCGCTCAAAAGTAGCCGATCAGCAGCTACTTGCAACCAGCATATTCCATTTCGTGCGTTTCTGTCACAGCACAATCCCACTCGTTTAATATGTGGAAGTTCTTCTTCTTACGAGAAATAAACCCGTTTGTGCTGCCTGGCGTCCACGCATGGTAAGTAGTGAGAGTAGTAGCAAGTTGAGAGAGGCATGTTCAAATGTGTACCAACACGCTGGGCACTGTCGCAATGCGCTATGTGTAAGTAATGTTAGTGGCGAGAGAAGAAGCGTGATGGATTGCGACTTGAATTGCTGATCAGCGCACGCTGCGTGGCCGAAGGGGTTTGTAAACAGCCCTGCGGAGGGCGACCCGAGTCTTTCTCCCTCTCCGACTGCCAGCCAGCCCTGATATCGGAGTCAAGCGCTCGTGCGGTATGCGTGACGACGATGGTGACTGCAGTCATGGCCACGCACGTTGGACAACAATGATGACACCGCACTGCTGTCACTGTTTACCGACGACGCTGTGATGTCATTCACCGTGGTCACCTTGGCTGAGGATGAAAGCAAGTATACGTATTTTCTATAGTGTTTTTGTTTATACACTACTGGCCATTAAAATAGCTACACCACGAAGATGGCGCGCTACAGACGCGAAATTTAACCGACAGGAAGAGGATGCTGTGATATGCAAATGATTACCTTTTCAGAGCATTCACACAATGTTGGCGCCAGTGGCGACACCTACTACGTGCCGACACGAGGAAAGTTTCCAACCGACTTCTCATACACAAACAGTTGACCGGCGTTGCCTGGTGAAACGTTGTTGTGATGCCTCGTGTAAGGAGGAGAAATGCGTACCATCATATTTCCGACTTTGATAAAGGTCTGATTGTTGCCTATCGCGATTCTGCTTTATCGTATCACGACATAGGTCGAGATCCAATGACTGTTAGCAGAATATGGAATCGGTGGGTTCAGGAGGGTAATACGGAACGCCGTGCTGGATCCCAACGGCCTAATATGACTAGCAGTCGAGATGACAAGAATCTTACCTGCATGGCTCTAACGGATCGTGCAGCCACGTCTCGATCCCTGAGTCAACAGATGGTGACATTTTCAAGAGAACAATCATCTGCACGAACAGTTCTACGACGTTTGCAGCAGCATGGACTATCAGCTCGGAGACCGTGACTGCAGTTACCCTTAACGCTGCATCACAGACAGCAGCGCCTGCGATGGTGTACTCAATGACGAACCTGGGTGCACGAATGGCAAAACTTAATTTTTTTCGGATGAATCCAGGTTCTCTTTACAGCATCATGATGGTCGCATCCGTGTTTGGCGACGTCACGGTGAACGTACATTCGAAGCCTGTATTCGTCATCGCCACACTGGCGTATCACCCGGCGTGATGGTGTGGGGTGCCATTGGTTACACGTCTCGGTCACCTCTTGTTCGCATTGACGGCACTTTGAACAGTGGACGTTGCATTTCAGATGTCTTACGACCCGTGGCTCTAGCCTTCATTCGGTCCCTGCGAAATCCTACATTTCAGCAGGATAATGCACGAGCGCATGTTGCAGGTCCTGTACGGGCCTTTCTGGATACAGAAATGTTCGACTGCTGCCCTGGCCAGCACATTCTCCAGATCTCTCGCCAATTGAAAACGTCAGGTCAATGGTGGCCGAGCAACTGGCTCGTCACAATACGCCAGTCACTACTCTTAATGAGTGTGGTATCGTGTTGAAGCTGCATGGGCAGCTGTACCTGCTACCGCATCTAAGCTCGGTTTGACTCAATGCGAAGACGTATCAAGGCCGTTATTACGGCCAGAGGTGGTTGTTCTGGGTACTCATTTCTCAGGATCTATGCACCCAAATTGCGTGAAAATGTAATCACATATCAGTTCTAGAATAATATATTTGTCCAATGATTACGCGTTTATCATCTGCATTTCTT